>NC_056685.1:8506785-8807678 GCF_018350215.1 Panthera leo
ATGCTCCGCTTGAACAGAAATAGTAAATCCTGCCAGCTAATTCGCACACAACTCTGGGCCTTCTCACCCCAACAAGGTTGGCTGCGTGGCCCCAGCCAATTGTATATTTTCCATTTTCTCCTTCCATTCTTTATTCTTTATCCTATAAGACTTTTTTGCCTTCTGTTCCATTCTTCTCTAAATGGAGATTGTCTGCTTCATGAAGTGTTAAATAAAGTTTGTTGGTGTCACCTAAATTGTCTTCTTTTATCATTTTAACAGTGGACAGGAGGGAGTTGAGGATAGAAGGAGAGGCGGACAGGTGTATGACTTCTCTGAATAAAGAGTGAATCTTTCCATATTATATGATGTTGGCTTCTGAACCAGGTTTTATATATAAAAATATAAAATTAAGTTAAAAAAATGAAATGAAAATACAAACTCCAGATATGAATACAAACAAAAATGAAGGAATACTGCTTTATATAAAATATCATATAACGACACAGGAAAAAAAAATACGATTTTTGAGCACAGTTTACTAGTTGTTTAAATTTATTAGACTATACTCTAAGAAAAAAAAATACCTGAACTAAAAATTTGAATTTCCTTTAGTAGGGTTATTGTTAATAGTGGTACTGAACACGCTCTAGTAATTCTGTATTTTGTATGTTGTAGAATTGAGAAATTGAGTAAATATATTTCAATATAGGACTGTCACTGTAAATAAAGGTAAGAGTATGGAAGAATGGGGTAGATAAGGAGAAAACTCTGTAGTACAGGATCTGAACTGGAAGTTTCCATATAATCTTATGGATACATCCCCTAGTCATTCAGTTAAGTTGCCCAGAAGTAGAACACTTTAGTACAATAAGCACAATAAATTTTTCAGATCTTGATTTCTAAATACCATTCTCCACTTAAGAAAGCAGAGCTCTGTGGACAAATGCCTGATGAAGGTGCAGGCTGAACAGAGTACAGGTTGAGCCTGTGGCATCTAATTGTGCAACAAAGAAAATGAGGGGGTGGGTAGAAAGGAATACATTAATTGGACATGTCAGGAGGAAAAGCTCTTATTGGCCAAATTTAGACAATAAAAAGCACTGAAAAGAAGCCTTACAATGAATTAAAATATACTGAATATAAAAGAATCCATAAATCCATAGCAATACTCAGAAAAATAAAAGAAATGGAAAAGGGAAAAAGAAGAAGAAAGCAAGATGGAGAGAGAAAGCTCTTCTCTATATTAAAATGTTAGCGAATGCATGTAGAAGGAATATAGGTAACACTAAACAAAACACTCCTTTGCAACCATGAATATACTGACTTTGGAAAGGGCCATCAAAAGATATTGAACTTTTGGGGTGAATGAAGATTAAGGGACAAAATATTCACATCATCTCCATGCATTGCTCCATTAACTATTTTTTTTAGGTTTATTTATTTATTTTTGAGAGAGAGAGCAGGGGAGGGGCCAAGAGAGAATCCTAATCAGGTCCCGTGCTGTCAGGGCAGAACCTGACAAAGGGCTCGAACTCACGAACCCTGAGGTCATGACCTGCACCGAAATTAAGAGTCGGTCACTTAACAGACTGAGCCACCCAGGTACCCCAACTATTTGTTAATAACAAAAATAAAAGAGAACTTTTCATGTGAGGATTCTGGCAGTCACCATCTTAATCACTGGGACAGACTGATATGTGTCTTCTGATGATCAGTAACAGAAAATATATACAGTGTCACTGATTGCCCCCAAATGTCCAACCTAAGTCTAATCGTAAGAAAATCATTAACAAATCTAGATTGTGAAACAGCAGGATGATGACTACACCACTTTGTTAATATACTCATTCTGCAGTTATTTACTAACCATCCACTATGTGCCCATCACTGGTCTAGGCAGAGAGCTTACAGAAAGGACACGTACCTTCTCAGCACTTATCACTTTACTTCAAACTAGAGGGCACAACAGAAGCTTGGTAAGAATAATCTTTAGATCATGTGCTCACAAAAGATCCCTCTAGTGAAATAATATTTGAGTAAGATCCAAGAAAACTGAATGGGTCCATGTGTCCCATGTTGGAAACATGCTTGGCCTAACTGAGGGGTAAAAAGCAAGATAGCTGGCATAACTGCAGTGGGTTGAGGAAGGAGGAAAGCAGGAAAGAACGAGTTGCTAGGAACCATTTTACGTAAGATGATTCATTTAAAACACAGCAAGGAATCTGGACTTTCTTCTAAGTATAATGGGAAACTACTGGGAAGAAACATGCCTGCCCACAAGACATGTATATCGTGTCTCTAAAGATATGTACTTGCTAATTTTTATCTTATTTATTGAGAAGAGAAAACTAAGATACAGTTTACATCTCTTAAAACATTTGTTTTATGTAGATTTATGGAAAACACCTCAAGAGTCAACTCTTTGGCTCTTATACAATTATTAAAGAATGACAAAAGAGTATGAAGACTTCAATGGGACCGTTGTCTCAGAACCCAGTTAGAAGGAAGCTTGGGTGAGTTTTTAGAATAATATATTGTTTGAAACTGATCCCAAACCTCTCAGGAAGTCCCTTGATGATTCATCTTACACTTAACACACATTGTATTTGAAATTGTTGGAAATTTCAGCTAAGTCATTGTTCTATCAGTCCAATTTAAGGTATTAAAAAAAAAGCCTCCAAATTATGTCACAGTGGAGAAAGAGTATATGACAGCCTTCAATGAAATGTAATAAACAGCCACTGCTGTTTGAAGGGAGGAGTTGCGGGACAGGTCTTTTCAAGGCCATATTCTACCAACCACCTCATTTGCTAGTGCAAGCATTTTGGAAACTACTGGCAGGGGAGGAATTGAAAAAACTCTGAAAATGCTTAATTTCATTTTCAATTTAAGTAGCCGGAGCCTACTCAAAGACATAGTCCCTAGAGTGAAACTCTGCAGCTGAGAAATTCTTTCAAATCTTTCCCATTCTGCTGCTAAGATTCCTTAAAGCAAGATATAGGCAGTTTGGTTCAGTTCTTGTTTGAGTCACATCTGAGGGAGGAAAATCCTGCTGATGCTCCCTCCTATCTGTCCTTACTAATGTCTCTATCACCATTCTTAATGGTGCTCTCTAAACCTGATGGACATGCCAGTCCATTTATGAGTTTTTCTAAAGGCTCACATTGCCCTTGATCCCATTGTGGAATTTTGCTGAAGTCAATGGGAACTACATGACTGGATCAAGGTGGGATATACGACCTCATGAGTTTAATACAAATTTAAACTCTTTGAAAGAGAACAAGAAAAAGCCAGAAGAGTAAGAAAAATGCGATGAAATGCCCCAGCTGAAAACTAGAAGCAAATGAGAGATACCACATGGAGACATAATGGAATATCAGAACATATTTGTGAAGATACAGACAATGTAATAAATGTAGTCACATTTTAAAATAAGACTAGCGTTCAACTAGAACCACAGCAGGAAGAAACAGAAAATTTGAACACACCAATAAGCAGCTATGAAATTGAATCTGTAATTAAAAAACTTACAAAAAACAAAAGTCCAGGACCAGAGGGTTTCACAGGTGAATTCTGCTGAACATTTAAAGAAGAGTTAATACCAATTTTTCTCAAACTATTCCAAAAAAGAGAAGAGAAAGGAAAGCTTCCAAATTCATTCTTTGAGACCACCATATTGTGGTACCAAAGACAGATAAAAATACAACAAAAAAAGAGAACTAAAGGCCAATATCTTTGAACATAGATGCAAAAATTCTGAACAAAATACTAGCAAACCATAACCAAAAATACATTTAAAAAAAGTTCTCTAAGAACAAGTGAAATGAATTTATTCCTAGGATGCAGGGATGGTTCAATAATCACAAATCAATCACTGTGATACATTACATCAATAAGAGAAAGTATAACAAACACATGATCATTTCAATAGATGCAAAAAAGCATCTGACAAGGTAGAACATCCATTACTAATAAAAACCCTCAACAAATTAGGTTTAGAGGGAATATACCTCAACATAATAAAGGCCTTCTATTAAAAACCAGCAGTTAACATACTCAATGGGAAAACAAACTAAGAGATTTTCTCCTAAGGTCAAGAACAAGACAAGGATGTTCACTATCACCACTGTTATTTAACATAGTATTGGAAGTCCTACCCACAGCAATCAAAGAAGAAAAAGAAACACAAGATATCCAAACTGGTAAGGAAGAAGTAAAATTTTCACTATTTGCAGATGACATGATACTCTATATGGAAAACCCAAAAAGACTTCACAAAAGACTACTAGAACTGATAAGTGAATCCAGTAGTCGCAGAATACAAAATAAATATACAAAAATCTGTTGCATTTCTCCACAAAAAATAATAAAGCAGCAGGAAGAGAAATTAAGAAAACAATCCCACTTACAAATTGAACTAAAAATAACAAAATATCAAGGACCTTAACTGAAGAGGTGAAAGACCTATACTCTGAGAACTATACAACATGAACGAAACTGAAGATAACACAAAGAAATGGAAAGACATCCCATGCTCATGGATAGGAAGAACAAATATTGTGAAAATATTTTTAGTACCCAAAGCAATGTACACATTTAATGCAATCCCTATCAAAATACTAACAGCATTTTTCACAGAACTAGAACAGACAATCCTAAAATTTATATGGAACCATAAAAGATCCCAAATAGCCAAAGCAATCTTGAAAAAGAAAAACAGACAGCCTTCAAGTTATACTACAAAGCTGTAGTAATTAAAAAAAATATGGTACTGGCACAAAAACAAACACACAGATCAATGGAACAGAAATGACACCCAAATTATATGGTCAATTAATTCTCAACAAAGGAGGCAAGAATATGCAATGGGAAAAAGCAGTCTCTTTAACAAATGTGCTGGGAAAACTAGAGAGCTACATTCAAAAGAGTGAAACTAGACCACTTTCTTACACCATACACAAACATAAACTCAAAATGGATTAAAGACCTAAATGTGAGACCTGAAACCACAAAAATTCTAGACAAGAGCACAGGAAGCAATTTCTCTGACACTGGCCATAGGAACATTTTTCTAGAAATGCCTCCTGAGGCAAGGGAAATAAAAGCAAAAATAAACTTATTGGGACTACATCAAAATAAAGAGCTTCTGCAGAGCGAAGAAAATGATCTGAAAAAGTAAAAGGCAACCTATGGAACGGGAGAAGTTATCTGCAAATGACATATCTGATAAAGGGTCAGTATCCAAAATATATAAAGAATTAATACAACACAACACCCAAAAAACAAATAATCTAGAGAGCCGGAAGAAGACACAAACAGATATTTCTCCAAAGAAGACATACAGATTGCCAAAAGATACATGAAAAGCTGCTCAGCATCTCTCATTATCAGGTAAATGCAAATCAAAACTACAATGAAATATCACCTGATACTTGCTGGAATGGCTGAAATCAGCAACACAAGAAACAAAGGTGTTGGTGAGGATGTGGAGAAAAAGGAACCTTCCTGCAGTGCTGGTGGGAATGCAAACTGGTGCAGCCCCTGTGGAAAACAGTATGGAGTTTCCTCAAAAAGTTAAAAACAGAACTACTCTATGAACCAGTATTCATACCACTGGGTATTACTCTCAAAATACAAAAAAATATTAATACAAAGGATACATGCATCTCTATCTTTAATTTAGAGCAGCATTATTTATAATAGCTGAATTATGGAAGCAACCCAAGTGTCCACTGATTGATGAATGGATAAAGAAGTATATATGTATATACCACATATACATGTACATCATATATACATATGATGGAATATTATTGAACCATTATAAAGAATAAAATCTTGCCATTTGGAGCAACATGGATGGAGCCAGAGAGTATAATGCTAAGTGAAATCATCAGTCAGGGAAAGAAAAATGACATATGATTTCAATCATATGTGGAATTTAAGAAGTAAAACAAATGAGCAAAGAAAAAAAAAGAGAGAGAGAAACAAACCAAGAAACAGACTCTTAACTACAAAGAACAAACTGGTGTTTTCCAGAGGGAAAGTGGGGGGAGGGTTGAGTGAAATAGGTGATGCGATGACCACTGAGTAATGTATAGAATTGTTTAATCACTATTTGTATACCTGAAATTAACGCAACACTGGAGCTAAAACAAACAAACAAAAGCTTCATAATATTTTTTTAAATATTAAAATAAAATAAGACTGGTATAGAATCACAAACACCATTATGGCCTAAAGCAGAAGGACCCTCAAGACATAAAATTTAACATGCAGATTTAGGATTTAGAATTCAATACCAGACTTGTTGTTACAGCCAGATACTACATATATATTTTATTTTTATTTTTGAGAGAAAGAGAGGCAGAGTGTGAATGGAGGAAGGGGCAGAGAAAGAGGGAGACAAAGAATCCAAAGCAGGTTCCAGGCTCTGAGCTGTCAGCACAGAACCCGACACGGGACTTGAACCCACGAACCATGAGATCATGACCCAAGCTGAAGTCAGACACTTAACTGACTGAGCCACCCAGGAGCCCCAGATATTATACTTTTAACGTTGTCATCAAGATTTTATCTTATATACAGAGAACAATAGATCACATTTGAGGTTTTTCCTGACCTTTTTCATTAATTACATTCCCAACTAACCAGAGAAAGTTCTGAGCTTTTCTTTTATCTGTACAAATTAGTACAACTTTCTGATACGTATTTACCTTCCTATAAAGATAAATAACAATTTACACACTGGCAGATATACTTCAGTTTGTCTTGATTGCTGTGAGTGCTTCGGTAGCTTTCTTACAACTCTTGACTTAAACTTATGTGTAAAGTATTCTTAATTCTCTGGTTAGCACCTTTTTAAAATGAAGTTTATTTCCTCATTTGTGAGGCGTGAGTTCTGCATAATGTCTTACTTAGTTCAATGAAATTGCAATCATTTTGACAGCACAAAATCTTCAGGAAGAAAATATGCTATAGAAAATATCAACAATTATTGAATTTAGATTGTGGGTGGAGGCTACTGTGGTGGCTCAGTCAGCTGAGCGTCCACATCGGCTCAGGTCATGATCTTACGGTTCGTGAACTCAAGTTCCGCATCGGGCTCTCACTGTTGTCAGTGCAGAACCCACTTGAGATCCTCTGTCCTGTCTCTCTCTGCCCCTCCCCACTCATGCGTTCTCTCTCAAAAATGAATAAACATTAAAAAAAAAGGACAGAGAATTCATTACCAAGAAATAAGCCAATAAGCAAACAAACGAAAAATAACAACTAAAACATGTTGCCTTCATGTTATTCCACCATAAAATTGAAGAGTGGTAGGCATGGTTTTCATATGGAACTAGATAATAGGATGTTGCAGTTTTTACATACCTCAATCATCCAGTCTAGACATGTGTAGTTCACGCCCTCAGAGATTTTATCCATTACTCATTACGTTCCCAGTCCAATTTCCTTGACTGAACATACACATCCTTCATCTCCAATAAGCATTACAGTGAATTACAGACTGCACCTTATCACCAGCTAGCCTTAAAATTGCCCAAGGGAGTGCGGTTCTGTAGGCATAAACAGGGTTCCCCACTCAAAAGCCGTTCCCCCACCACCTGACAGTGTGCCTAAAATGCCACATTAGAATCCAATCCTTGCAGGCTGAGATACTTTCACTCTCCAAAGAATTCTCTATTAAAATGCAGATATGGCTAAGAGATTAAACGCCTAAGGTTAATTTCTCAAAATCAACAAATATTTTGGGAGATGGAGAGCAAGATATGAAAAAGATGAAATAAAAAATTATGGCATAAAGTAATAAATGGGCGGCTAAGCCACAGGAGAAGGGAGCAGGGATTGAAGGGAGGACGGAAGGACCCGAAAGACATACTTAACTTCATAAGACAACATACGGAAGTGGAAAAAAACCTGAAAGTAACGGAAGAATTCATTACTGCTTTCAAATAACTATCTTAGATCAGTGTTTGCACAAGATATTTTTCTCAGAAAATTTGTTCATGAGATAAATTAGGAATAAAAAAGTCTTGTACAAGGAGATTTGAGAAACTCTTACACTTCACCTCCTACCATTAGCTTCATGATGGATATTACTATGTTAAGGGTTCTTAACAGTAAACAATGGTGATCTGTAACTCAGCTTTCCTAAATTTATATACGATAGACCTTTTCTTTAAGGCTACCACAGTAGCCTCCACCCACAATCTAAATTCAATAATTGTTGATATTTTCTATAGCATATTTTCTTCCTGAAGATTTTGTGCTGTCAAAATGATTGCAATTTCATTGAACTAAGATATTATGCAGAACTCACACCTCACAAATGAGGAAATAACCTTCATTTTAAAAAGGTGCTAACCAGAGAATTAAGAATACTTTACACACATATTTTTCTTTAACAGGTGCATATTTAGAAAATGGACACACCGTGGGGAGCCTGGATGGCTCAGTCGGTTGAGCGTCCGACTTCGGCCCAGGTCAGGATCTCGCAGTTCGTGGGTTCGAGCCCCACATCGGGCTCTGTGCTGACAACTTGGAGCCTGGAGCCTGCTTCAGATTCTGTGTCTCCCTCTCTCTGCCCCTTCCCCACTCATGCTCTGTCTCTCTCTGTCTCTCAAAACTGAATAAACGTTAAAAAAATTAAAAAGAAAAAAAGAAAATGGACACCACACAAATACCACTATCATCATGCAAGCATCCAAAGTACACTGGAAACTAACTTGCTTGGGAATCGAAAGGACTACATTTAAGTTCTGGTTTCACCAGAACATCTAAGCATTATAGATTCTCTGTCAATTAATGGGAAAATAATTTTTTTCTTTAGAATTCTCTCACATGATTATCGTAAGGACTCAGGGAAGTACCTAATAAACTAGAAAGTACAGAGGTATTACTTTGACTTGACTTCTTCATACTGGGTACCACCAATTCTAAAGACAATCAGGCTACCATAGAGACCAACCAACAGACCCCAGTGGGGTCGAAATTCCCAATGGAACAGTTTCTTCCAAAACAAATTCATGAATCAAAATGAATTAATTCAATGTGCATAACACCTGGCTAACAAAAAACTCCTTTATCGGTCATCCCAGGCACTGCATCTTACTATAATAATGGTGTTTCATTAGTCCTGAAGGGATAAAGTTATGAGAGACTTACTTAATAGATATCAATGAAATGTTGTCCAAAGTAGAAAAAGAATTTTTTTTCTTTAGGAGATTGTTTTTATTTCATAAGTCACCTAATAAGGCAAGTAAGTAATTAGTAACATTTTTAAGTGAATGTTGGAATAGACACATGCACCGGAGTCCATACTGCATTGACAGTCTGAGAGATTAAGAATGTCAATTCCCATTTGGTTTAATCACCTCACATTGTTTGAAACTGGGGAATCAGAAAGAAAGCAAGAAGTGAGAGTGTTTCTTATGGAATGGAGGGAATTCCTGAGGGCAAGGTAGCAAGGGTCCTATGACAGATTTACAGAGAGATGTATGATACAACTCAAGCACAGGACAGCCAGCTCAGTTCCCTGGGGTATCCTTCTTGTGAAGGCCCAGCTTTTGAGGTGCCTTCTCTCATGTGGTGTGAAAGAAAATTCATGTAGACTGGAACTTTAAATCATGTTCCTCCTATATCATGATCTTTTAGATCACAATAAAGTTGATGCTTAATGAGTAAAGTTCTAGTGGAAACTACTGGATTAAAGAGGACTGAGGGAGCAGAGGTGTTCTAACTCTCCAGAAGAAAAGAGAATTTTAGTACCTATCTGGTACAGTAGCTTAAAATAATCCATAGCATTCACTGACAGTGGAAAGGAATTCAATATTAGAAGCAAGAAAGATAGCATATGAGAACAGTAGAGTGTATTTGGATTGCTCTACTGTTTAGAGAAAGCCATTTTTTATGAAGAAAAAAAACCCAGGATGCCCACTATCATCTAATTTGTACAGCCTTAACATGATACAGGGGAAAAGCCAATAGTTTTTGATACATGGAAAAGAATATGCTGTGGACAACAAACTTGGAAAACTTTATTTCTATTTTTTTAATGTTTATTTATTTTTGAGAAACAGAGAAAGACAGTACAAGTGGGGAAGGGACAGAGAGAGAGAGGCACACACACACAGAATCCAAAGGAGGCTCCAGGCTCTGGAGCCCCAACATGGGGCTCAAACTCATGAACCATGAGATCATGACCTAAGCCAAAGATGGATATTTAACCAACTGAGTCAACCAGGTGCCCCTGGAAAACTTTATTTCTATTACAAATGAGGGAAAAAAGGAAGTTATGCCAAGTGTTTTTGGTGTTGATTGACTACAATAAAATGATAGTAATTAGAAAAAATATGTGAAGGGGTGCCTGGGTGGCTCAGTCAGTTAAGCGTCCGACTTCAGCTCAGGTCATGATCTCGTGGTTTGTGAGTTCGAGTCCCATGTTGAGCTCTGTGCTGACAGCTCAGAGCCTGGAGTCTGCTTCAGATTCTGTACCTCCTTCTTTCTTTGCCCTTCCCCCACTTGTACTCTGTGTCTCTCTATCTCTCAAAAATAAATAAATGTAAAAAAAAATTAAAAAAAGAAAAAATATGTGAAATAAAAAAAGTATAGCATATTAAAATCAAGCATAAGATTAATGCTAGATTAAAAGTTGCACACTCAAAATAAATTTTTTTATTATTAGTGAATAGAAGAAAATAGACCTATATAAAATTGAACTATAAATTATAAAGAGAAACTACAGAGCAATATCCTTTATGAATACAGATGCATAAGTCCTCAACAACATAACAGTAAAATGATTCCAGCAAAATATAAAAGTGATTATATACCGTGATCATACAGAATTTGTCCCAGGAATGTCAAGTGGGTTTAACATCTGAAAAATCAATCATTATAATAAATCATATTAATACAACAAAGGACAAAAATATTTTGATCTCAAAATACATAGAAAAAGCATTTGACGAAGTCTAACACCCTTTCATGATAAAAAGACAAGCAAACTAGCAATAGAAGGGAGTTTCTTCAACCTGATGTAGGACATGTAAGAGAAACCCAGAGCTATCATACTCAACAGTAAAGCTGAATGTTTTTCATCTGAGATAAGGAACAAGAATGTCTGTTTTCTCCACTTCTATTCAACATTCAACTGGAATTTTACCCAGAGCAATTAGACTAGAACATAATATGAAAGCATCCAGATTGAAAATAAATAAGGAAAATTATCTTTACTTGCAGATTACATGACCTCATATGTAAAAAATCCTAAGGAATGCACTATAGAACTATTAAATGAGTTCAACAAGGCTTCTAAGTAAAGTTCAATATATAAAAAAAAAATTATTTCTATACACTGGCAATGGATAACCCAAAAGTAAACTTAAGAAAACAATTCAATTTAGAATAACAAAATAATAAAATACATAGAAATAAATTTAATAAAATTAGTGCAAGACTTATCTATCAAAATAGATATCAAAATATCTATCACAAAACCTAGTGCAAAGAAATTAAAGAGTTAGATAAATGGAAAGACATCTCATGTTTACGGTCTAGAAGACTTAATATTGTTAAATAAGACAATACTCCACACCAACACTCCAATTTATGTACCGATCCAATGCAATCACTCTCAAAATCCCAGCCGCCTTTTTTGCTTATTTATTTTATTTATTTTTTTGTAAAACAAATATTGTATTTTTGTGAAGAGAACCTAAACATGAGCAAACAAACAATAACACAGTAGTTCACTGCATTTGTGAGACTGATGCTAGCATAATTCAGACTTTTCCTATTTTTTTGCCAGGTATTTTTAATTATGCATTTGTTTCTACTCAGGTATCTGGAAAAACTTTTTTTTTTCTTCCAAGTTTTTATTTAAATTCAAGTTAGTCAGCATGTAGTGTAGTATTTGTTTCAGGAGTAGAATTTTGTGCTTCAACACTTACATATAATATCCAGGGCTGATCACATGTCCTCCATAATGTCCATCACCCCAACGCTTATAGCAGCACTATCAACGATAATCAAATTATGCAAATAGCCCAAATGTCCAATGACTGATGAATGGATAAAGAAGATATGGTATGTACACACACACACACACACACACACACACACACTAGAATATTACCCAGCTGTCTTTTAAAATATAATTTAACAAGAGAATTCTAATGTTTATATGAAAATGCAAGGGATTTAGACTAACCAAAACAATCTTGAAAAATGGCAAAACTGACTGACGCACACTTCCCAATTTCAAAATTTAATGCAAATTAACAGTAATCAAGATTATCTGATACTGACATAAAGATAGACATAGATCAACAGAACAGAAATGAGACTCCAGAAATAAACTTCAAATTTATGGCCAACTGACTTTTGATAATGGTACCAAGGAAATTCAACGAGGAAAGAATAGTCTTTTAAACACACGGTGTTGTGACAACTGGATATCACATACTAACAAATAAAACTGTACTCCTTTCATGCACCATATATCATGATTAACTAAAAATTGAGCATAGACATAAGTGGAAGAGTTAAAATTCTAAAACTCTTAGAAGAAAATATGGGAGTGATGTTTTCATCTTTGGGACAAATGACTTTTTCTTAGATATGATACCAAAAACACAAGAACAAAAGAAAAACAATGGTTACATTGGGCTTCATCACAATTAGAAAACTTTGTACTTCAAAGGACACCACTAAGAAAGTGAAATGATAATCCACTAAATGGAAGATAATTTTCAAATCATATATCTAATAAGGGACTCATATACAAGTTATATAAAGATGTCTTAAAATGCAATAATAGGAAACTCATTATAAAATAGGCAATGGATTTGAATACACTTTCATCTTAAGGAGATATACAAATTGTCAATAAGCAAAAAAAAAAGATGTTTAACGTCACTAGTCATTGGGGAAATGTGAATCAAAACCACAATAAAAGGGGCACCTGCGTGGCTAACTCAGTTAAGCATCCAACTATTGTTTCAACTCAGGTTATGATCTTGCAGTTCATGTGATCAAGCCCTGTGATGGGCTCTGTGCTGACAATGTAGTGCCTGCTTGGAATTCTTTCTCTCTCTGTCCCACCCTCTCAAAAAAAAAAAAAAAAAAAAAAAAAAAAAAAAAAAAAAAAAAATATATATATATATATATATATATATATATATATATATATACATATATATAAACCCAATGTATTGATATACTATTTCATATACACTAAGATGGCTAAAATTAAAGAAAAATAAGACATATAATAACAAACATTCACAAGGCTGTATAGAGACTGGAACCCTGATACACTACTGGTAAGACTGTCAAAGAGTGCAGCCACTTTAGAGTATAGTAGGTATGACAGTTCCTCAAAATCATAAGCACATAGTTATTTTATAAACCAGAAAATTCACTTGTAGGTATATACCCAAGAAAGAGAAATAAAAACATGGCCACCTCACAAGCTGCAAAGAATATTCATAGTAGCATTACTCATACTAACCAAAATGTAGAAACAACCTCATGTCCTCAATTTATGAATGATAAAACCCCAAAATACACAATGACGTATCATTTGGTAATACAAATCAATGACGTTTTGATACATACTTCAACACGGATTGACCTTGAGAGCATTGTGCTAAGTGAAAGAAGTCAATCACCAGAGAACACATATGGAAGATTCTATTTAGAGGAAATGTCCAGAAGAGGCAAATTTACAGAGACAGAAACTAAAGGTTTCTGTTTGGGTTAATAAAAATACATTAAAATTGGATACTGAAGATGAATGAATTAATTTTGAATATGCAAAAAAATGAGTTGTACAGTTTATAAGGGTGACACTTCTGGTAATAAGATTACTCTTCAATACGGTTGTTATAAAAATTATCAAGGAAAATCAAATTCTAAAGTGAAAATGTCAGAAGTAGCAATGATTGTTCTTTGCTGGTTTCATAGCGAATTCTTCAGTAAATATCATTTCATTTAACCACTGTAACATCTAATAGACATGAGAGTAAGAGGCATGGGCCCTTATGGGCTGGATTCTGCCTCTTGCAGAATTTACATGCTGCAGTTTTGACTCCTAATGACTCAGATGGGAGTGTATTTGAAGACAGAATCTTCCCAAAAGTAATAAAGTTAAAATGACATTGTTAGGGTGTGCTCTAATCCAGTATGATTGGTACCCTTATAACCGGAGTAAGTCTGGGTACACACACACAGAGGGAAGACCATGTAAAGACGCAGGTGACATGGCCATGTGAATATCAAAAAGAGAAGGTCGAAAAACAACAACAACTCTGCCTGTACCTTCATCTTGGACTTCCGGCCTCCAGAACTAAAAGACAATGACTATGCGTTGTTGAAGCCTCCCAGTCTGTGCTACTTTGTTCGAGCACTACTGACAGACGAACACACCCAATTTACAGAAAAGTTAACCGAACAAGTGACCTATGAAAACCCACTCATTTGTTACAAGTATATCTTTCTAAAATGGCTCTAATCACAGCAAGTGTTGGCTTGAGAAATTACATTAAGCTTCCATAGAAAATTACAAAGGACAAAATTTGGCCTTGGTTGATTTGCTGAAGAGATGGACCGCCTCAGTTAAGGATTTCTTTCCTTCTTATCTATCTGACTCTAAGGTATGGCTCTGAAATGAGCTCACAATAGCCCTAGAAGTTTGCAAATGCAGCATTATGATTCATAGCAGAATAAAACTAAGAGCAAGCAACAGTTTATGAGGAAATAAGCCCAGATTTAAAGACAGACCATGGCAATAAACAACGTTCCTGTCTATAAATGTTGAGGGGAAAGATGACTAATTTGATATATACATTTTTTTTTAGCCTCCAACATGGTGTTATTTTACCATAGACAGAAAGTTTCTCTTCAGAATTGTCAAGTGGGAAGTTAGGAGACAGTGAGCTTCTTATGATTGAGAGACTAAATGCCTTATTTGTCTGAGTAGTCAGTGAAGGCAAGACGTTCAAGCAAATGCCAGAGTTAGTTATATCATCTAGAAAGGAATTTTTGTTTCTTTATGACTTATGGTTGATCCCTGTGACCTGTATGTATAGAAATTCTGCACTAGGTAATTCTCAAGTGTTAGCCTGCAAAAGCCAACCTTATAACCAGCTCAAAATATTTGCTCTGATTCTCTATAGAGAAATACATAGATCTTGGAGTTCAGTTAGCAAGAAGTGACTTTTTCTTTTGTATGTGCAAATTATTTGACTTTGAAATTTAGAAAATATATTAGAAGTATATATTAAAGATATACACAAAATATATATTATACCTAATATGCTAATTAATAATACATAGGGTATATTATATATAATATATAATTAACACACACATATATAAATATAAATATATATAAAGTTTGCTGATTGGTAAACCCTTTGTTGGGGAAATTACTCGTCATATTTCTGCCATTAATATATTTATATTTCAATAGGAAGATAAAGAGATTAGTATGTGAACATTGCATTATTAATGGGAATGCCTAATAGAACTTATTTTATTCTCATAATAATAATCTAAGACAGTATCACTAACTTCTTTTACAAAAGGTTGAAATTAAGAATCATAAATATTACATCAATTGTCAAAAGTCATAGGCCTACTAAGTGATATGGACTGTATTCAAACAGCCATTCTGATTTAATGTGATTTTTTTTAAACCAACTACATAGTTTTCCAATCAAAAATGTTTAGCCTAAAAAATGTTTAGCCTAACGAGATTCCAATAATGAGTATTACTTGTGTCTACAATAATTATTATGGTAATGCGACATTGTGAAAAGAAGCAGATTTGGGTCTTCACTCCTGTGGCTTTGGTAAGTCTTTCCATTGTGCATCTCAAATTCTTCAAGTTTTGATGTGGACATTTGCACACAGCTTCCACAGTGCTTGAAGGAAAATACCACTGTGTTAGCATGGACTCATCACAAGTAAGTTTCCCTCTTCCCTTCCCTATTACCTTTAAATTCATCAGTAGGAATTTAGAAAACGCAGAGCTTTTCCTCAGGATGAATTTGAGGGAATCTTATAGAGCAAACATTTCCAGTTGATTCTTTTTAAAAGGAGGGATTTGTTTAGGTGGTGGATGAGATTCTTTGTAGATTAAAGAGATGTACCATGCACAGAGCAGATATTCATCAAAATCAATTGTTTTCATTTTGAAAACTGTGACATTATAGGACAGCAGCTGATAATTGTACATTGTATTCTGAGGAAAGTAAACCAGTGATCACTTTAACATTATCATCATATAAGTTAAAAACACTTAGAAACAGGGATGCCAGGGGGGTTCAGTCGGTTAAGCGCCCAACTTCAGCTCAGGTCATGATCTCATGGTTTGTTATTCGAGCACTATGTCGGGCTCTGTGCTGACAGCTCAGAGCTTGGAGCCTGCTTCGGATTCTGTGTCTCCCTCTCTTTCTGCCCCTCCCTCACTCGTGCTCTCTCTCTCAAAAATAAACAAACATTAAAAAAATATTAAAAAGAACACTTAGAAACACAGTGTATTAAATATGGAAAGACATGGAAATCACGTAACTCAAACATGCTACTTTATAGAAAAATAGAAATGAGGGGCGCCTGGGTGGCGCAGTCGGTTAAGCGTCCGACTTCAGCCAGGTCACGATCTCGCGGTCTGTGAGTTCGAGCCCCGCGTCAGGCTCTGGGCTGATGGCTCGGAGCCTGGAGCCTGTTTCCAATTCTGTGTGTCTCCCTCTCTCTCTGCCCCTCCCCCGTTCATGCTCTGTCTCTCTCTGTCCCAAAAATAAATAAAAAACGTTGAAAAATAGAAATGAAAGGATGTACCACTATATATAAGGAAAACCTGCAGCTAGTAAGTAAGGTCATTCATAGTTCTAATCCACACTATCTAACTCCTAATTCTGCTGGTGGAGAGCAGCCTTCTTGTGAACAAAGGAATTTCTGTTAGTATCAACAACAGTCACGGTCAATAAAGATTAGATTGGTTCCCATGAAAATATCTTTGTACTGAGCTCTTTCAGAAAAAGGAGGAAATAAAAAACTAATGGAAGTTCTTTTTAAGCTTTGCTCCCTAGAGAACAAAAATAATCTTTCCAAAATGGTACCCTATTTTTTTCTTTGTTGAAGCACTGGACAATACAGGTGAAAGTATTACCCAGCTCGTGACACATAAATTAAGATGTAACAGGTCAGCTGTTCTATTTGTAAGAATAATGTATCACGTTGCCATATTTTTCTGGACTACTCCCACTTTCCCACTGCAACCAATATTTCTTTACCCCATCTTATCTAAAACCTTCCATTGGCATTAGGTAGCATGTATAACTTCAGTAAGGGCTTTCATCAGCCAGTTAGCATTCAAAGGAAGAAATAAGAACATACATTTGTTTTGTTTTGTTGTTGTGTTTACAATCAATGAAATAAAACCCTTTAGATTTTAAAAACTATTATTATTATTATTATGTTGTTGTTGTTGTTTGTTGACACTGGGTGAGTAATTTCATATATTCCAGTACATTTTTTAAACAACCTACAAAAAAGACCATACAAGGTACCAATGGTTTTTATCTTCTATAAACCATACCATGTTGGGATTCATAAAGTCATATTTGATAGGAACAGAAAGAAATGAGCTCTGCTGAAAAATATGGTAACCACTCAGTTTCCCGTAAGGCTAATGGCATCTGTAATAAGTATAAGGTAGTTGCTTTTCTTTGCTTTTAGTGGTAAAAATTGTGGGGCTTTTGCCACAATAGGGAAAGAAAGCTCCATAATATCTTCCAAGATGTGAACATTAAGTAAGGAGGAGATTGAGATGGGCCAATGGTTCACAAGGGCTTGATCTGGAAAGAACCTTAGGTGATCAATTCATTTCTTCCACAGTAATTATTTTTCTAATGCCCAGGTCGTGTTTCAGTTTTCAGAGTCCCTTTCATCAATCTGGTTACATAAGTGGTAGCGCAGGCACACGTTAACACAAAAATACCATTTTCTAGACATTTGGTGTTTCTTTAGTTTGAAATTCACAGGAACTAGCACAGGGGTGGAATAAAAAAATCAGCTGTGCTTATAAAGTGATAGAATGGTCTCACTTGTAAAGCAGGCATAGTCAAGACCTGGAAATAGCCAGGAGAACTGACATCTCAACATTTACTTTGGCTTTTGGTTTCAACTACTTTGGTCAATCTAATTTACATTATTTCCAAAGTTGCTGTGAAATAACAGTGGTTTTGTTTTGCATTTTTGTCTCTTTCTTCTCTTCCAAGTCACCCTCTGGTGGAGGTCCTAACGAACCATGAAATGATTTATGAGAGAAAACTAGAAGAAATTAGGTTCCTGGCTAATTCCTTCACTGGGTAATTTATAAAGCCTTCTTTCTTGATCAGTGACTGGTAAATCTTGGTTGCTTTAGGAAGGACCTTAGGACATATATGGTATGCAGAGGAGTGGACTTATTTGCAAATTAATTTCCCAGACTTAAAATTCCTTCATGTCAAAGGAACATGTAGAGCAGAAAACAAAGAAATTGAGGCGTTAAGTCATTAGTCTATATGCAAGGAATCAAAAACAGTAATCCTATACTCTTAACACACTTTTCTCCCTCATAAGACTATAGAATCCTTAAAAGCAAAGACGTAACTTACTAGCGTGTCTGCCTGACCCATCACTAGGATCTATCACAGAGATGAAGATCCAGTAAACTCTGAGATAATTTTGAATCAATACATCAGTAATCTATAAAACATGGAAATGCAGTAAAATGAACGGAAAGCCCAATGTTGATTCAAGCCTCTGTCTTCGTCTCTCACTCTGCCCATCTCCTTAACTGTAAATTTCTTCCGTAAGTCCTGGAATACATTCTCTAGTGCCAACATGCAAAGTATTTGGAGGTTTCATTAGCTTTCTTGCAATGAACAAATTAGCCATACTGTTTCCAGTTCATTAGGTGATAATCCAAATGAGTTCAAACCAAAGTGGCCCAAGTGACATGCTTAAGTGTAACACATATATTGGTATTCAAAGCACAGTACAGCTGCGTTCTTCTGAAAGAATCAATAAAGCCTGAGATTCAGTTACTAGAGATATTAGCTTATTATCATCCTCTATTCAGAATATGCTTATGCATGATCCATAGAAAAGGTTTAAAATATAGTTGTAATATTTTTACTCATGCTAAAGGGTCAAGGGGTATTAGTGCTTTGTCGCAGTTTGTCATCTTTTTTTTTATTAATTTTTTTTTTTTAACATTTATTTATTTTTGAGACAGAGAGAGACAGAGCATGAACAGGGGAGGGGCAGAGAGAGAGGGAGACACAGAATCGGAAACAGGCTCCAGGCTCTGAGCGGTCAGCACAGAGCCCGACGCGGGGCTCAAACTCACGGAACGTGAGATCATGACCTGAGCCGAAGTCGGACGCTTAACCAACCAAGCCACCCAGGCGCCCCCCGCAGTCTGTCATCTTATTGAATCACCAAATGGCAGAGAGAGGGATCTTTTTGCTAAGGGTATGATGTTAGCTATATTCTTGCCTTATTTTTAAATAGATGATATTAATTAGAAAGTTTAATCCAAAGTTTTTGGCCTAATAAATGAACTTGACTAGGAAGTAAAGGAAAATGTCTTCACGAATCTTGAGAAACATTTTGCTGAGCTACACAATATTTGTCTTCCTTAGTGATTACTGGACATACATGCCCTGGGACCAGATTGCCATAAAATCTTGAGAAAGTTAAAGGCAAAGTAAGACTTACAATGCCAAATCATGTATTTATTTGATAGGTTCTTACTGCCTGCCATATCTGGCAAATTGTCACCTAATATAGTGAACCTGTCATAGAAATCATTTTAATCTGAATTCACAGTTCTAAAATGTTAACCTGCTAGAAAAATGATTTTAAAGATACTGAAATACTCTAAGCTTAGAATATGTATGTAATCTTCAGGCATGCAATCCTTAAATCTAAGTATAAATATAGTGTCATACTGACAGGTAGTTGAGAGGAAAAACTTTTAGCTTGTGTTACCACTAGTGAGTCCCAGAAACAATGCCTTAACACAAATTAATGCAAAACAGGTAATATTTCCACATAGGAACAGGCTTATCTTGGGTTGGCGAAACAGTGTTTTCTTTACCAAGGACCCAGACTTATAAAGTGGTGAGTCATCAAGGAAAAAAACAAAAATGCAACCGTAAATTTCATAATATTCACGATGGCCATACTACTTCCCAAAACTATAAAAATGCGGGTGCCCAAAGCTGTGCAGTCGTGTCATATATAGCTAAGAAAAAATTAATGTGCTAAACAAACATAGTGCATGGCTAAAAAGTTTTGTTTTTTTCTAAGCATTTGGAAAGACTTTAAAATTATTCTTTTTAAAAAAATGTCCAGAGTGGTTTAATCTGGTGCCTTCTTTTTCTTTCTAATAATTTCCCTTGTGGCATTTCAAAATCCTTCCATTACACGGAGCAGCACTTGGAAAAATAGCCTGGAGTTCTTCACTTTTGCTTTTAGATGACAGGATTGTCCATCAATAAGCTGCTGAGTGATTGAATAAAGTCTCAAAGAGCTAAAATGGAAGGCTAAATGTAGCAACACGGATCTACTGGAAAGGTGCAATTCAAAGTTGCAAAAGGTAGAAACTGCCTCTTCTTGACAAGTGCCGGATGAATTTGAGTGCAGACACATTTAGGAATATTGCATAATCTGTGAGTTCTCTCAACGCTGTATTTTTACTCAATGGTGACTGTGTTGCATTCTTCCTACGGGATAAATTAAGGCAACTTATGCAGCACCTTAAGCCAGGAGGTAACCTACAGGTTATTCAGTTTAACCTTCCTTTGAGTGCAGTTGTATCATCTGCAGCAGAAATGCTTAAATGTTTATCTTAATAGCAGAACATTTCCTTCAAAAAGAATTCTACTTAGAAACTGAGCACACTAAATAGAAAAGAGCCCTGTTACTCTGGCTGGGAGCAGGAAGAACAAGGATATTACTCCTCTCCCACAACCTCCTCTGCAAAGGTACAGGCCCCCAGGTTCTGCAGAGCACAGACTGAATGCCTCTGTTCTCTGACATCCCTGAGTTGTGCCATGCAGTTCTGTTCACCACCGACAAGGGCAGGAAACTTACCACTTACTGAAGCCACCCACTCTGAACAGGGCAACTCATAAGACCTTCTGCTACTTACCTGTGTCAAAAGATGCCCCCTTCACTTGTGTCTCCAGGGCTCCTGATACTCATTCGAACTTCCCACTAAAAGCTCTATTAGTAAGGTTTTTCTTCTCAACCCTTTCAGGAAATGCTGAAGTCCCTAGATACATAATAGTTATTTATTTTCTCAACACATGCCCTGTGGATGGGCTTTGTATTTGTTAACCCCCAACAACCACTGAACATTAGCAAACCAAAAGAGTGATCTTTTGAGAATAATGAGTCAGGTAGATCACTCTTTCAGTTTGCTAATGTTCAATCACATGGGAACTTTTGGAATTTGACACATCAGAATTGGTGACTACCGTATTGTGTTTTGAATCTACTTTTCCCATATTTAATACTTAGTTACCAGAGTGTAGAAGTAGAGGTGCTATTATATCAGCATAAATTGTCCAACAGTTTTAGAAAAATCAAAGAAGTCAATCAGGAAGGGTGTGCTCCTGATGTTACCCAATGCCTCTTGATTGAAGGGAAGGTATGGATTTAGGTAAAGAGCAGCAGAGAATTAAAATATAATTAGAAGGATACATATGGATGCTCTCTTCTTATCACTGGCTAAACATGATTAAAATAATTTAATATTTATTCTCCAATTTGGAAAGAGATTTTAGAGGAAAAGGACAAAAGAAATGGATGGGAATGACCTATCTCCACATCTGTGTGTTCTTTCTCCAGTAAGAAGAGGGGAGAGGACAACATTCTTGTTTAGAATATTTTAAGACCACAAGCCCTCAGTGTATAATATTCTAAGCTCTTGGAGTAATAGAGAAGCTATGAAGTTGGCATCCTCTTGCTTTAATGACTGATAATGTACCAGCATTTCCATTACAGACTCTTCTCTTATGAGGGAAATGCTCTGATCCATCAGGTAAATAACATATATTTTGCCTCAAGCCTGAACAACAAAGCCCAGAATATTTAAAGATTAGATAAACTTTCTAGCCTGTTCCTATCTTCAGTGTTGATTACTTCACCCTGGCATTCTTTAGAGTAGCCATAAAGAACATCTTCAGTTTCTCTTCTGCTTTCTAGTCTCCAAAACGTACGAATTTCTTTAATGTTATTTGAACAGAGATCACTGGCTTTATACTTAAGCTCTTTTATCACACTTTCTGAAGGCCTGAAAATAACAGACTATGAGAAAGTGTAAAGATTTTAGAGGGACATTATTTATGAGAAACAAGAAAACCTAATTTTTGTTTTCAATGAGGAGTTTGGTGAATGCTTTATACTAGACAAACTTTTTGGTTATAAGATCAAGAAAATCTTTGCTTAAAAAAAATGATTAGGGGCCACTGGATGGCTCAGTTGCTTAAGCAGATAACTCTTGATTTTGGCTCAGGTCATGATCTTGAGGTTCATGGGATCGCCCAGAGCCTGCTAGGGATTCTCTTTCTCCTTCTCTCTCTGCCCACCTCCACCTCTTGTGTGCACATATCCGCGCTCTCTCTCTCTCTCTCTCTTTCTCTCTCTCAAAATAATAAATAAGCTTAAAATTTTTTTAAAAAGTCCAAAGTTCAGGAGTCGAGGTGGCCTTATAAATAGATGGGGGGGGGGGGCGCCTGGGTGGCTCAGTTGGTTAAGTGTCCAATTTCAGCTCAGGTCACGATCTCACAGTTGGTGGGTTCGAGCCCCACATCAGGCTCTGTGCTGACAGTTCAGAGCCTGGAGCTTGCATTGGACTCTGTGTCTCCCTCTCTCTCTCTCTCTGCACCTCCCCCACTGGCTTGCTCTCTCTCTCTCTCTCTCTCTCAAAAAAAAAAAAACATTAAAAAAACTTTTTTAAAAATTAAAAAAAAAACAGATGGATGAGTGACTTATGCTGTTAATAGTCACATTTCCCTTGTCTTCTTTTTTTGTCAGAATATAGATGCCATTTGCTCAGGCCAGCTGTCTTTTAAGACTGCCACCTCGTAAGACATGTCCAAGCTAGTATCACAACTGCCCTCAGGATGCCTGGGTTTGCTCAGTCAGCTAAGCGTCCAACTTCAGTTCAGGTCATGATCTCACGGTTCATGAGTTCAAGCCCCGGGTCCGGCTCTGTGCTGACAACTCAGAGGCCGGAGCCTGCTTCAGATTCTATGTCTCCCTCTCTGCCCCTCCCCTGCTCATGCTCTCTCTCTCTCAAGAATAAACAAACATTAAAATAGATTAAAAAACAAAAATGCTGTCTACTTACAGAAGAAAGAAAACTCCTCAACTTCAAGTTAGAAAAATACTCAGGATGTATTCTTATACATCTAGTTTGGGTCCCATGCCCATCACTGGACCAATAAGTATTTCCTGGATAATTCAGTACTTTTATTGGCAGCCACACTGGAGCTACCTGAATAAAGTGGGAAATTCACAAGTACCCAATGGAAGGTTTTAACCCAAAGAATGAGTTCGGGTTTCCAGGGGGACAAAATACCTTACATGTCCTCTATTCTATATATAACTCCTTTACTTAACACACAGTCATAAATCCCAACAGTAGCACAGGATAAAATCCAAATTCCTTTTCATGATGTTTAGTCTTTATAACCTAGCCAACTTTAATTTTCTCCTACTGTTCTGTAAATCTCCTTTACACAGTATCTGTGGTTAAAGAACTAGTCAGTCAGTGAATCAGTATCGGGTACTCACTTTCTAACTAACCCTGCTCTAGATGCTGAAAATAAAACATGAAGGAAGGTAATCATAATTGCTGCTCCCCATTACTGGGTATTAACTGAAGCTAATAATCTAGTGGAGGAGAAAGAACAAAATGTAAACAAATAAATAAATAATATCATGGACTGGTACAAAGAAGTTAAATTGGAATTATACAGGTGACCTGAAAGGGAATACGCCACTTTCTGGAAACATGCTCTAAGAAGGTCATATTGAATCAGAACCTAAATGAAGAGAAAGCACAATATAGACACAGATCTGGAAGACAAGCCTCAGAGGCAAAAGCAATGGCAAGTACATGAATAAACCATGATGTATTTAGGGACAAAAGTAAAAGCTGGTATGCCTGGAGCTTTTATTAAGAAAAGTTGAGGGACATGAGGTCAGCTAAAGACAAGGTGGCTGTGATATTGGGCCAGGTGGGCCATGGTCAAAAAAATAATAAAAGAAAGAAAATCTTAATATATTGAGAAACCAGTGCAATTGTTCAAATAATGGTAGTAACACAATCCAGGTTAGGCTTTATAAAGATCACTCTGGCTTCTCTGTGGAAGGTATTGCTGATCTTCAGATGAGAGATAATGAGGGTGGGAACCAAGCTTATAAAAGTAAACATGGTAAAATATGATTGAAGATAGAGCCAGAGGTATTGTTACTGAACTGGATATGATGAGTATATCCAAGTGACATCAAACATAATACTAGATTTTTGTTTTTGTTTTTACCTAAACAACTGAAGTAGGACGCTTAACCAACTGAGCCACCCAGGTGCCCCTCTGACTCCTATTTAAAAGACATATTCTGTACATCATGTTGAAAGAATTCAGTTTATCCATAACATTTTAAAGCCACAGAATTACATGAGATTTGTTAAAGAAAATGCAGACGGATAGAGGGCCAAGAACAAAGGCATGGCATTTCCATATAGAGACATTTTGTGGGAAGGGGTGGCTAGCCAATAAACCTCAGGAAGAGAAACCATGAGAACAGAAGTAATTCATGGGAGTGAAATGGTAGCCTAGAATAGAAAATATGCGCGTTAGAAGATGTGATCGGTCAATTTTGTCAAATACTGCTGAAAGATAACTAAGGTGAGGACTGGAATGAAATCTATATTTTGTGGATGATTCAGGATGTTCCAAGAGCCATTTCAATTAAATGGTATGGGGGGAAGTCAACCATAGAGGAAAAAAGTGGGGGAACAGAGACAGACGGCCTGGGAACTCATTTGAAGTTATTTTATTGTGAAGAACATAACTGGTAAATCATGGAAAAGCAAGATCAAGGGTGGCTTAGTGTTTTTTTAAGGTAGGTAATATTACGAAATATTTGTATATCAATGGATTTAATCAGGTTAGAAGGAGAGAAACAAATGACACAGGAGAGAAAGAGGAAATTGTGGGAAGAAAGTCCCAAGAAAGATGACACAAAAAGAAATCTAAGGAATGAGTCTAGAGGTGAGATTTGCATTTAAGCAGAAAGATTTCTTTCACCTTAACAAAAGGGACAATAGTGTGTGGCTAGAATGCACTTAAGCTTCAGTTATTGGTATTTTAAGATAAGATAGTTCTTATCCGCTGATTCTATTTTCTCTAAGAAGTATGCAGAGAAGTCATTAGCTGAGAATGGAGTGTTTGATAGGAGGTTAGGTGTGAAATGGGCATGCTGGAGAGGGGAAAAATGAATTTACTAGCAATATTATCTTTTAATGTTGTATGCCAAATTGATATTTGGGTCCAGAAGTTTGTCCAATTGAAATTTTTGCTCAGAAATTTACCTATTAACAATAGTTGTATGATTTCCCTTCTGCAACATTGTGCTCATGTGCAGGTATAGATAAGGGCATCCTTGAATTTAACCTGGGATGGGATTTTACCAGTGAATAAGAAAGAGAGAATGATGTTAATGTATTAAAGTGTTGGCAAGGGAGTCTTTTTCATGATAGATAATGGCTTCTAGGCTTTATAAAAAGACCCCAGCAGAGTAAAGGATGGTGAAACAAATTCTGGTCATGATGCAGTTGGAGCAATGTTGGAGTGGAAAAATAATCCACGAGCTAAGAAGGAGAGGAGATGGTAGTTTGGGAGTGAATTATCTGAAAACACTGGATGGTGGATTTAGGAATGGATGAAAAGATAATATTGGATCTAAGGAAAACAAGCATATAAAAGACACAAGTTTGGAGAGTTGATGTCTCCATGAATTATGAAAGTAGCAAAATTGAAAGTAATAAGGTTATCAATTAATGGAGAAACATTCCCAAAGTTTTGACAGATGATAGCAACAATGAAGGGTAAAGTAAGGGAAAGTCTGGCACCATGAAAGTCAAAGGAGCTAGGTATTTTTTTTAAAAAAAGACATGAGATAGCTTGAAAGCAGCTTTGGGAAACAAGAAGGAAATATATCTTGTATTAAAGCCTGGAGGCACGTGCCGTGTGTGAGAGAACATGGGAAGGACAAGTTGAAGGGATTTTAGACAAAAGAGGAGGTCATATGGCACTTTGGTGATGATGTACTAGGGATTTTAATGGGCACAATGGAAATTTTGGAAGGGAGATAAAAGTGAGAAATGGAATCTGATGATGGGACGGACGCACAGATAAATATATGTGAACAGATTCTTTTTTCTGGGTATGATCTGGGTGACCCGGACTTGTGTTAGGGATTGAAGTAGGTGAGGAAGAATATAATGATGGGACTGTACTGGACATAGGAGCAATCAGTAATCTAACACCTCCTGGTGCTTATCTCGACAGCTACTAGAAATACAGCAGCTTGGGGATCTCCATGATGGAAACCCTCAGAAAGACTGCTCATGTCCCTGAGAGTGCTCCTGCCTTGTCCTGGGGTATCTTTGTCTCACCTACAACTAGCATGGATGTGGCTGCTGCACCCATCCACCACAGACTGGTTTGATGCATTCCATTGCTTTTGCTTATGCTTCTTTCTTCTCTACCTTATTCTGTCTCTATCTTCTTCTTCTCTATCTTCCTTCTCTATTTTTCTTGTTCCTTCTTTCCATCTCTAATTCTCTTCTTTGGTGAATTCCTACTTAAGATCAAATTTAAACATCACTCCCATCTGTGATTTTTGTTTAAGTTTATTTATTTATTTCTGAGAGACAGAGAGAGTGAGCGGGGGAGGGGAAGACAGAGAGGGAGAGAGAATGTCAAGCAGGCTCCATGCTGTCAGCACAGAGCTTGATGTGGGGCTCCAACTCATAAACCACGAGAATATGACCTGAGCTGAAACCAAGAATCAGATGTTTAACCAACTACCCAGGCACCCCCTCTTCTGTGATTTCTAATCAAGGTTTTCAATACACCTTCTCCCTGTCCACAGAGTTAACTGTTCCATTACCTTGACACTGACGGTCTTTGTTCATGTTGCTCTTTTGACTTGCCATTTATATATATAACTTTATATAATTTAATATGTGCTTATAATGTGTATTATATATAATTTATATAATTTATTACATATGCATGTATTTGAATAACCTATTTCTGACTGTGTATCTTCTCTATCCTGTCTTCTTGACTCTCCTGTTAATTATGACCATCATGTTTAATTCCATACCCATCCTTTCTTTGCTTTACTTTCTGTGTAGTTTTGTGCATCTGTAAGGATTCTTAAATATTTTTTCTTAATTACTTTTCATTTTATGTATGTTACATGTGTTTGTAAAAAGTTTTAAGATCCTACATTTTTTCTTTTAATATTATACTGCTAGGATCCATCCATTTTTGTTTCCATTAGAGTATTTGTGAATATACTGCTGTTAAAAGATCCAATCTCTAGTTTACAGATCTTGAGTTCTTTACTATTTCTTCTCTTGCATATATCCCATAGTAAATGCATGCCAGTGTGTTTCTTGCATATATAAGAGAAGTAAAATTAATGAGTCATAAAATATATGAACGCTCAAGTAAATTAAAAAAAATACAAATAGACTGAAGAGTGTCATGATCCAGATGTTAGGATTACTACCATGTATGTACCCAAGTTGCACAAAACTTCTGATTAAATACATACTTTCTGTCTCCTTGCCTAAAATTGAGCTCCTATTTAATTCCATGAAATAGATACTTGCCCAGAGAAAAAGTAATGTGATGGGAAGATCAAAATCTCTGAGTCAGCTGAAGCTGGTTTAGAATCCTGTTTTCTATGTAACTAGAACACCAGTAAATCTTACTGTGTAACAGCATGGGTTCTGGGGACAGAAATATTGGCTTTAAATGTCTCTTTGATCATTTCCTAACTAGCGACCATTAGCGAGTGTCTCAGCTGTTGTTGACACAGTTGCCCTAGCTGTAAAATGGAGATTACGTCCAGCAAGGAAAACAAAAGAGCCACTATAATGTTTATAGGAATAAAACTGTTTAATAGGAAGATTAAGGAATATAAAAAAAACAGAAGAAGGGGGAGGAGTGGAGATCTAGGCGAAGAAGGCAACAGCTTCAGAGCCAGAGAGATAGCCCCAAAAGACTTCGGTCTGATGTACTGACCAGCACCAGATGAAAAAGTCAAAATTCACAGAAAAGTATGAAACTCCATGGCATCAGCCCTGACAAGTGTGAAGAAGGAGTTCATAGAAATCTGAGAAAATACCAATATCTGGCTGCCACAATTCCAAAATAGAAGTGCACGAAGACTTTTGATAAGCCAGAGCGTGTGGACATGTCTGAAAAAAGTCTGCATTTGCCCACCACTGTCTCCTATGATGAAGGGACTCTCCTCCTCTCTCTCTATTTCCTTTCCTTTTTTCCCCGAATCTCTTTTTCTTCTCAATGGAAAAAGTGAGCCAGAACCCTCTGGAGAAAAGGATTCTGGGAAACATACAGTTACCGGTTTGTCTTTGGTAATGCGAATGGTACCTTACAGGTAGAAGGCAATGCCGGTAAATAACAATCCATGATTTGTACTTGCTTCCTACCTCATAAAGCTGAAAAGATGAAATGACGTAATGTGGACAAAGTACGCACGATAGTCACTGGCTCAAAGAATGCATTCAGTACATACAACCATTAGTTTACAAATGATATAATCTAGGTAAATTGCTTCACACCTTTGCATGTACTTTTTTCTCTCTCTCAATGTAGAATACAGATAATGGGAAACTCATTTCTGGACAAGGAGCACATGGAATGCTCATCTTTGAGGTTTAGGTGGTATCCGGGACTGTGCCTGGGCACAGAAGGCACTTAACACACTAGCTGCTCCCCCCTCGTACCTCCGGGAACTATTTTAATCGTCTACATATGCAAACCACTCTGCTGGGCAGGCTGGGTATGAAAACTATAGTAAATATAGCTATTGCCATTAAGGAATTTACACTGCAGAGGGATCTAAGGGAGTTGTGCCTGGTATGTGCCAGTGCCCTCCTAATAATCCCAGCTGGTACAGGTGAGCCACAGTGCCCGTGTCATAAGGAGAGTAACACGTATATACAGACTTGAATGTTAGGATCAACTTTTACTTTACAAAGCAACAAAAAGAGTTCTGGAGGAACAGTGAGCATGTGGTTTAAAGTTACAACTCTGGAGCTAAAATACTGGGGTAAAATCTCGGAGGTGACACTTACTAGGAGTGTAATCATGGGCAGTTTATTTAGACCGTCTCTGCCTCTGTGACTGGGAGAGGTTCATAGCAACCACCTCATAGAATTACGGCGCAAATTAAATTAGGTAAAATATTTAAGATCTTTAAGAGTCTCTGGCATATAAAATTCAATAAACATCTTTTATTATCATAATTATTAATTTCTAGGATGAACTGAACGTTACAGAAATAAGCACCCTTGCCACACTATACACAGACTACACAATGGAAGAATTAGATTCACTAGAGATGATCCATTTTGGATGGTGATTACAGTCATCTATTCTGTGCAAGAGTCCTGAATGTAACGCGAGGAGAAAGATTTGGAAGCAGATGGTTCAGTAGGATGATTAACAAAAGCAGCGAGAAAGGGTAAGGGAGACAAAAAGATGAAATGTCTGAGTTGCCAGAGCAAAAGCATTCACTGTTCATGGTGGGAGAAATGGCTAGATGAAGAGGTTTGCACAGCTTCTCTTGCATCACAAGTCCCGCCACTGATTATTGAATGATAATGACTCTAGTATCAGTGAGGTCTGGTTGTGTGATTAATGAGATAATTTCCAATTTTTTTACTTGCTTTCCTATCATCTGTATGGGAACTCCCAGTTTTTTATGACCAACTCAAGGTTTTTCTGTTCCTAAGCACACATAAAGATCTATAATGACATTTGAAAAGAAAAGCACTACATTATTCAAGGACAACGGAATAATGTAAGAAAAGATATAGAGGTATATTTACAGATACAGATAGATTTCATCTACCTGATTCATCTACCACTCTCTCTACATGACTCCCACTCCCCACCCCGACAAGTTCAGCCAACATGGATTCTGGGCTACTCCAAGCATAAAATTTGCTTGTGGGTACTTTGCATACTTTGAATATACTCAGAATATAAATGCTATTGCTAAATGGATCGAGATGCTGATAGAACCAGAAAGAGCAAGCAGAGTTTTAGAGAAAAAATAAAGATATCTCACACTCACACGACTTCTGTGACATTTATATTACTATCAAGCCATCGTTATTAATTTTATTCTCATTTGCCTGAGCTCTCCACCCTTGCGATCTCAGTGATTATTATGAAATATGAGAGTTATGAATTATAATAAGATAGTGATAAGCTTTGGTTATATAATTATAAAACTGACCAGTTCTTCAAAGAAAATATCTATATGGAAAAACATAGAGATAAAAATGGGGAACTTGACTATCAGACCTAGAATATACCCTAAAAAGGAAACAAAATGCCTGTTTTCTTAAACTGAGTTCTTTAAACAAATGGAGGTTTTATGAAGACGGAAAAAAACAATCCACCAGAGAATAATATACAGTTAATTAAGGTAATATTGTGTATACTTTCAAGTATTTAGTAGCCTTTAGACAATAATTTACTCCCACCATTACACATTAGATTTAATAAATATGCAACCTAACCATTTAAGACATGATGATTTGCATAATTGGAAAACTATGTTTAAATTCTATTTAAGAATTTTATTAAGTTCTAAGAATTGGAAGTTCCTTCCTAACTTGCCACTTACTGCATTTTCTCTCATCTTTGTGATTTTCAATGTCAAATTTAGGGAAGAATTATTTGCTTTTATGCTATTAGGCCATTTTTAACATATCGAATTAAAATACCTTTTAAGGCAAGTATGCATAAAATGAAATGTCACTATTTCTCTCTGTGGTGATATAAATCTATTGGTACTTATACATAAGAAAATTATAGTATTAATGTGGTCGGGTATTGTGGGTTAGGTTTCTTGTTTAGTGGCTAATATTTTTTTGCCTGACGTCCTAGTGACAACTTATTAGTAACAACGTTTTCTTCATTATCATTCCTGAATAAGTGCTTTTTTATTGTGGTAAAATATACAAAGCACAAAGTTACCATTTTAATAATTTTTAAATACATGGCTTTATTGCATTAAGTATATTCACACTGTTGGACAACCAACAATCACTACCCATCTCCAGCACGTTTTTCACGTTCCTAAACTAGAACTTTACACTCCCTAAACACTAAGTCCCCATTCTACCCTTTCCCTTCTGCCTGGAAACCATCACATGTACTTTCTATCTCTAAGAATTTGACTACCCCAGGCATCTCATACCAGTGGAACTATTCTATGCTTACTCTTTTGTGTCTGGCTTACTTCACTTAGCATGAGGTCATCAAGATTGCAGCACAGGTCAGAATTTCAATCCTTTTTAAGGCTGAAGAATATTCTTTTTTTTTTTTTTAATGTTTATTCATTTTTGAGAGACAGAAAGAGACAGCGTGAGATTAGGAGAGAGGCAGAAAAAGTGGGAGACACAGAATTTGAAACAGGCTCCAGGCTCTGAGCTGTTTGGCACAGAGCCCCGCATGGGGCTTGAACCCACAAACCACGAGGTCATGACCTGAGCTGAAGTCAGATGCTTAAACGACTGAGCCACCCAGGCGCCCCACGGCTGAATAATACTCTGATGTGTGGATAGAACACATTTTGTGTATTCATCCATCAATGGGCATTTGGGTTATTTCTACCTTTTGGCTATTATAAATATTCTTGCTACAAACATTGGTGGGAAAAGAAACGAATCTCTGCTTTCACTTCTTTTGAGTATACATGCAGAAGTAAATTACTGGCTGATACAGTGTGATTCTATGCCTATGTTTCTGAGGAGACACCATCCTATTTTCCACAAAGGCTGTGCCATTTTACACTCCTATCAGCAATACACAAAAATTTCCCTAATTTTTCCATAATGATTGGTGATATTGAGCATCCTTTCACATGCTTTATAAAATTTATATATCTTTATAAAATTTATATGTCACATGCTATGTAAAATTTATACGTAAATGTCTATTCAAATCTGCAGCGCTATTTTTAAATGAAACATATTTACAACCTTTGACACAAAACCAAGTAAATGTATTTTCTAACAGGAATGAAATGGCAATCATTTCAAACAAAATTGAAGTTAATGAGACCATTTATCCAAAAGGCTAAATACTTTTAGATTCATAAAAAAATATAATTTTCCTCTCATTTTTGTTTAAAATGGAATGTGTAATAAAGTATTATGGGATTAAATTGATTTTGAGAAGCATTTAATGATATAGAAAAGTAATCAATTTATATTGATAAGTGAAAAAATTCCAATTTAAAATGACAATATGGTGTGATCATTCAAATTTTATGAAAAACAAGCAGTCACAAAAAATATGCTATGTACTCATGAATTAAAACTACACAACAGGGCGCCTCGGTATTTCAGTCAGTTGAGTGTCTGACTTTTGATTTAAGCTCAGGTCATGATCCCAGGGTCATAGGAGCGAACCCCACACTGGGTTCTGTGTTGAGCATGGAGCCTGCTTAATACTTTCTCTCTCTCTCTGTCTCTCTCTCTCCCTCTCCCTCATTCATGGTCTCTCTCTCTAAAAAAAATAAAAATAAAAAATAAATAAAATAAAAAACTAAATAACAAGTTACAAATTATTTAGAACTAAAGAGTAGTGAAAATGTCGAATATTAAAATCATATGGTATAAAGTTTAGGTAGAGGGTAAGGTGTAGCTTTAAATGCATTTTTTTTAATGTTTATTTATTTTTGAGAGTGAGAGAGACAGAGCATGAGCGGGGGAGGGGCAGCGAGAGAGGGAGACCCAGAATCCAAAGCAGGCTCCAGGCCCTGAGCTGTCAGCATAGAGCCCGACACGAGGCTCGAACCCACAGACCAGGGGATCATGAGCTGAGCTGAAGTCAGACGCTCAACTGAGCCACCCAGGCGCCCCAATGCATTTTTTTTTCTTATAGCGAAAAGGTGTTACTTAGATTTTGTTTCATTTATCAATTGCGAACTAACAAAGTCCCTGAAATTTAGCGTCTTAGAAATGTTCCAGCTTTATCTTAGGTTAACTGGACACAGTGCTGCTCCTATACCTTCAACAGAAAATGGCAGGTAATCTGCATGATCAATACTTTTTCTGAATCAATGCTTTTCATCACAGAGCCGAGGTCCCAAACACCAAAATTACCCCAATTACAAGAAAAGCAAGCATCTTCAAGGAGACACTAGATACAAGTACTTCTTATTTGGGGTAGATAATGGGCATGATACCAGCTCATAAGAAGCAATCAGCTAAAATTTGAAGATTAGTAATTGATTGCTAAAGACGGAGAGTAGGTCAGCTTGAGTATGGACCCCATGGAAAGCCACAGACATCGGGGCAATTGTAACTCACAGATTCTTTTCCACAGACCTCACCAGGCATTCATGAGAAAGACTGGTGGTGCCTCGCTGGCAAGCCTATGGGACACAAACAGAAGCAACTGCAAGAAAAGTGCAAAGCCCTATTCATATCCATATTCACTGTGTCCCTTATGGAACAGAAGACTTAGGCCACTGGGAAGAAAGCAGCACTTGTTTGAAACTAGAGAAAGCAATTAAAAACAAATAGCCACTATCACCATAACCCTAACACTGGAAGAGGAAAAGGAAACCATCACGAGCCTAGACCATCAGAGGAACGACTACCGCATAAGAAGGGGCAAGAAGATGGACAGAGACCTTCTCTAAGGTTCAGGCATAAGGGGGACTTTGTGTTCCACATAGATATAGTGGAACAGAGTGGAAGAGATATTAAGAAAAACCTTCTGGCAAAGGAGCCCCACTTTGATCACAAGTTAATGCTAGAAGAATGGAAAGGCTGTGGTATACTGAGAGTCACTATAGCAATAATAAAATCCAAAGCCAGCTCAACTCCTGATTGATTGAACAGAGCAACAGCTTCAATAAAAAATTATGTGAGCCACCATAAAGCAAGGGGTGGGGGTGGGGGGAATGCGCTTAAGTGATAAAGCCATCAGTGAACATGGTGGGTCAGAGGTACCTTGCATGTTGAAATGATCAGACAGTGATTTTAAAAACGGCTATGATTAAAATGAAAGAGGTTCTTTTTTAAGAGGATAATTCAGATGCCCAGATAGAGAATTTTAGCAGAGAACTAGAAGCATATGAAAGAATCAAATGGAAATGATAAAATTGACATAGAAACCAAGGAAAAATTATGCAATTGACAGACTCATTAGTAGACTCAGCCCATTTGAGAAGGATTAGTACACTAAAGTTAGGTCAGTAGAAATTACATAAGTTAAAAAAACAAAGAGAATAAGTTAGTGTAAATTAAAAAAAAAAAGAAAGAAGGAAGGAGGGGGAGAGAAGGGAAGGGAAGGGAAGGGAAGGGAAGGGAAGGGAAGGGAAGGGAAGGGAAGGGAAGGGGAAGGAAGAGAAAGGAAGAGAAGGAGGAGGGAGGAAAGAAAAAAGGAAGGGAGGGAGGGAAGAGTAAAAACAAGAGATGTGAGTATCAAAATGTATAACATGCATATTTGAAGTCCCAGAAGAGAGTAGAATGGAGCACAAAAAATATTTAAAGAGATAGTGTCCAATAATTTCCCCAAATTAATGAAAGACAGTAAACCACATATTCATAAAGCTCAGAGGACATTCAGCAGGATAAACAGAAAACACACAGAAACATATCAACATAATAAGCTGCTGAATATTAAAGATAAAAAATAAATCATGAAGGTAGTAACACAAAAAAATGCACATTACCTAAATAGTTATAAAAAGAATATAGCATATGTTTCCTCATAAACTACGCAAATCAGGAAACAATGGGGCAATGATATAAAAAAAAAATCCAGAAATCTATATGGGAAGAATGATATTCCACAATCAACAAAACCCATAAAAAATTTTGGAACACTGTTTCTGCATACATAATTTCCTCCTTTTGAATTTTCTATTCAGTCTATTCTAGTTCCTTCAGTATCCCTGACATCTGTCTGATCTCTCTTTCTTTCTCTCTACAACTAAGCAAGGTTTTTAAGATCTGTTTGGGTTTTGTCTGCTCTGAAGTTCCAGAATTACTCCATATAGAAAACTTTTTGATAGTGGAGTTCATTTCAGTTGGTTTCCTTTTCTAAGGGATAGCAATCTTTTGCAGCCTCTTATTCAATGTATGAAAATAATTATTTTCTATTTTTTTCTTTCTAGCTTTCTATTTATTTGCAGAAGGAGGGTAATTCCTTTTTTTTTTTTATACGGCTGAATTTAATTTCCTTATGATTTACTATTTCATGGCAGAAGGGACTGAACTCTGATCTTTTCTATTTTAACTACATTATGAAATTATTATAAATTTCAATTACAAAATCACTGTTTTCTACTTATATTGTATTTTGTTCCTAATGTGTGAGCAGCAGGGTTGAAGACATGAACCTTGGTTGCAAGTATGTATAAGGAACTGTTAGGTTTAAACATTTCCTTTTTTTCTTCTCGCACAGTTAGGCAGCCATGGCTTCCCTACATAGGCAAGGGTAGTGGTTTATTGGTCTAAGGTATCTGAGAGAGAATATGACATCATCATTGACATTTCATTGATCTGTGAATGTTTTAATCATTTCTTACTTTCCTATCCTCACCACATTATCCCATGAGGAGGGCGTTAGGTTCAGACACTCAGACATCCATTCTTATCAATTTATGTTCCACAATATTTGAAGATGCTAACAATTCAGTTAGATGGATTTCTGAGGATATGAAATCCTGCAGTGGGAAGAACATAATATTGGTTCATACAGCTTGCACTCAATCATTTGGATATCTGCATTTTGTTCCTTTATTGGTTACCAGGCTACGCATGTTAAACTTTATGACAATAAGCACCCTCATCTGAAATCCTGAAATCATTCTATCACTATATTTATTTATATGTTTATCTTTTAGGAAAATACCTACCAGAATATCTGGCCTATAATAAATATGCCAATAAGTTAACTCAAGCTCTATCAAATCCTAAGAAGAAGTTTCTTATTGCCTTCATAAAATTCATATTTGGGAATTCTACATATCCCATCTAAAGAAGTTTTAGTGATCGAAAACTCATATTCTTTAAAAACAAACAAATAAAAACCAAGACTACTAGGTTACCTAGTATGTCTAGTTGCGGTACAAGATTCTATCTGTAGCACGTACTTTGGTGTGTTCTGTCCAATTTGATTTAAACAACTCAGGTGAAGAGGCTCCCCATGGAGACTCATCCACTTTTTAACAGATCTCACTACTACATAATTGTTCCTCAGATTCTGCCTAGATTTCCCTTTGCTCGATTTTGTCTCATCACTCCTCATTAAAACCACAAGACACAAGCAATAATAAGAATGAGAAGGCAACTTGATAGTTACTCATTTTAATTTTAGACATCTCCACATTGTCACGGCTTTCATTTTTATTTAGAACAACCACTTGAAACACAACTTCAAATATTTCACTAAATGAAAATATAGAGGTATCCAGTGGTTAGCTGACCCCAATTTAGTTTTCCCCTCCTTTAACAAAAGAGACCATCTGAAGTATAACTCTGGATGCCTGCAAATACTTTCATTGCTTAACTCCGATGCAGAAGCATTGATTTTCTTAGATCCGATAATCTACAAAAAATGTTTTCTTTGTTTGTGATTTGGCAGAGAACATAGTTTAATTTTATAACCCTCCTGTGTGATCCGCATCAGTCATGCTACTCAGACCTTTTTTATTGTGCATTTACAAGGTGAAGGTCATTGTTGTCTCTGTGGGACACAAAACCTTTGATTCATGGCTTAGAAACATCAAGGTTTCATTTCTTGCAATGTATTATATATTGCCTTTAGAGTATTCACAACAGTATCTTTAGTTTACATGGAGGTTGGCATCTTGAATGATGGTTCTTATCATAGAGGAACATACAGGGAGAATGTCATATGAATCTATCGCCAATTACCAAATTGTTTAGAAAATATCTGCATACGCAAAACTTGATTTTAATCTCATTATAGGAAGAACAGGTATTACAGAAAGAACAAAAGAAAAGAAAAAGGTTTGTAACTCCTACTTGCCTTTCATTAAGGATTCAATCTTTTCTTTATAGCATGATTCTCACTGGAACAATATAACCATTTACACCTTTAAGGATTTTTCCAACACTTCTCCACAGAAGAACTTCCTTCTATGCTTAATTGTCATGTACTTTAAGAACAACAAGCTTCCTCTGTTATAGGGGAGGCTGTATAATGCAAATTAGTTAATTAATTTCTGGTAATAAGCTTTATAATGACACTACAGTGACTTCTATGTGCCATGGTTTCCAGTTAAAAGGATGGGTGGAAACTCCATTACCAATTGTTTTGCTACTTTAGTCTCGGATACTCTTGCCCTAATTTTCTTCGGGCAAATGACCACCTAATCTCTCCTCAGAGCCTACTTTTGAGAGTACTTCCTCCAGAAAGTCTTTCCCCAAAGAATGGTTAACTTCCACTAATACTGAATCATTTGCCTTTCTGTATAGTGTATATTTTGCTCCTATTACTGTAATCATTTTTGAGAGGAGGAACTCTAATTTTGTGTTTCATTCACCTTCTTATTTGCAGCCTAAACAGAACATCCAGTGCTCCATCTTGATAGCAATAGAAAATTCATAGATCAAGAAAATTCCCGGTAGTTAAAATAATTTGGTTCTGATGAGATATTATTGAAATAAATATATTCCCTAATAAAACAAAATTTTTTATTATCCCAGCATTCCTGCTTCCAAGTAGTACCTTTTAAAGACAAATCACCTGAACTTGCCCCATAATTCAGTTTGCTCAACTACCCTGATGATTGTTGGATCTATTTTAGGATGCTATATTTACAGAGCGGTTTGTTCATTTGGATGGGTTTTAGCTTACTAACTTTTTGTGTAAATATTAATTCAGCATGGACTTTAGCTGTATTTTAAAAATACTAAAGCTCTAGTACCAGTGAGAACACTGACCCATGATCACTGGTGCTCATGGAGAGCAAGACGGAAAGCAGTGTGCAGGCTTACAGCAGCATCTGACTGAAAGTGGATCCATCGGTGGGTTTCAGGGGATCCCCAAATCCCCGGGGTTATGTTTAAAATTGTGTGAGGGGCGCCTGGGTGGCGCAGTCGGTTGGGCGTCCGACTTTAGCCAGGTCACGATCTCGCGGTCCGTGAGTTCGAGCCCCGCGTCAGGCTCTGGGCTGACGGCTCGGAGCCTGGAGCCTGTTTCCGATTCTGTGTCTCCCTCTCTCTCTGCCCCTCCCCCGTTCATGCCCTGTCTCTCTCTGTCCCAAAAATAAATAAATGTTGAAAAAAAAAATAAACCGTGAAATGACTTAAAATTGTGTGAAATAGCTTTCCACAGATTAGCCAAAAATTTCAAGAACTACTATCACAGAACCAAATACCTCATGAAATTTTCCATATATCCCATTCCCACAGCCACTTGAAGATGATTTGATTATTTTCAATTTCCATATAATCTCATGATTAGATCTGCTAAACAGGCAAGATAAGGAAAAACATTTGGTAGAAATATCTGACGTGTTTGATTTAATTTACTATAACCAATTTAATAGACACTTGCTATATCCTCATCTACCTAGATGGATACCCTATTGTTTCCACTAACATTTGTTAAAAAGATCATCCTATTCCCATAAAGTATTGGCAAATTTGTCCAAAGTCAAGTGACACTCTACTCCATTAATTTATATGTTAGTTTTTATCTGACATCACAGACGGTCTTGAATAGTGCAGCTTTAGAGCAAGTCTTGAACTCCAGTTTCTTTTTTCCTTTGAAAAATTATTTTGGCTATTCTACATCCTCTGTATTTCCAAATACGTTTTAGATTCACCCTGACACTTTCCACCACACAGTTCCTGAGATTTTTATTGGGAAGGCATTGGCTCTATCCATCTACTTGGAATTAATATCTGAAAATCAGTGATCATGGTATATCTCCCCATGTATTTAGATACTTTACAGTTTCTAGTAACAATTCTTTGCAATTTTCTTTGTACAGGTCTTACATATTTTTTTGGATGTGTATTTCATGAAATTGGAGGACACTGTAAATAATACTACATTTTAAAACTTATGTTCAGTTGTTTGTTGCTAATATATAGAAATATACCTGCTTTTTGTATATTAATCTTGAAACTTTGCTAAATATCACTTACACTGTCTTTTTTAGAAGACTTAGAGTTGTCTATGTACACAAGTATTATGTATGTGAATGCTTTATTTCTTTTTTATTTTCTAATATGCACCTTTTTTTCCCCTTTCCTTTTTCTTCTTCCTTATCATTTTGGCTGGGGCACTCGGTATTTATTGAATAAAAAGCATGAGAATGGATATTTTAGCCTTATGTCTGACTTAAAATATGATGTTATTTCTTGTTTTATTAACCATTCCTTTTACCTGGTTTAGAAAGTTCCCAACCATTTTAATTTCCTGTGATTTTATCAAAAATGAATGTTGAATTTTGTCAAATGATTTTTTGCACTATTGACATGATCCCATGATTTTTCTCCATTATTTTGTTAATATGAAGAATTATGTTGATGATTTTTAAATATTAAACCTAATTTTGCATTCCTGACATAATCTCTACTTAGTCATGATGTATTACCCTTTTTTACCTATGACTAAATTTTATTTCCTCACACTTACTCAAGAAAATGTAAATATTTGTTCATGAAGGATGTAAGTCCATAGTTTTCTATCTTTTATTTATTAATTCATTATTATTATTATTATTATTATTATTATTATTATTGGTAAATGTTTACTTGTTGAGAGAGACAGAGAGAGAGAGAGACAGACAGACAGATGACCGGGGAGGGGGCAGAGAGAGGGGCAGAAAGAGAATCCCAACCAGGCTCTGTGCTGTTGGTGCACAGCCCACACGGGGATCCATCCCATGAACTGTGAGATTGTGACCTGAGCTGAAATCAAGAGTTGGATGCTTAACCAATTGAGCCACCCAGGTGCCCATCTTCTCTTTTATAACAGTTGCTATGATGAGGGCATTGCTATCGTCATAAAACGAGTGTTTCCTTTTCTTCTATTTTCTGAAAGAGTTTAAGTAGGGTATTTTTTTTCTTAAATATTTGACAAAGTCTTCCGGTAAAACCATATGGTCCTGGATTCTCCTTGTGGGAAGATTTTCAATTGCAACTGCTATCATACATACAGTATGCAGATTATGTCTTCATTCCTGAATAAATTCATGTCTTCCAAATAATCTGGCTATTTCATTTGTTTAAAAATAACTGGTTTGAAGTTGTTCAAAATATTTTCTTAACGTTATACAGATACTGTATGTACTGTAAGGATATTCCCACTTTCATTCTTTATATTAATTTGTGTCTTTGCCCTTGTTTAAGTAAAAGTCATTAATGTTACTAATATTTTCAGAGAAGCTTGTTATTTCATTGCCTTTCTTCCTTGCTTAGCCATTTCTATAGTTTTTAAATTTCTACTTACTTTCTTTTTTCTATTTACCTTGATTTTATTGCTCTTCCTTTTCTACTTTTTAAAGATGAAAGTCCAGTTCGTTGACTGTAGCCATTTATGATTTTTCTAAGATGAGCTTTTAAAGTTAAATATTTCTCTCCAATCAGTGTTTTGGTTGAATCCCACAAGTTTGATATGTTTTTGTTTTTATTTTCATTCAGTTCAAAATAATTTTAAAGTTCCGTTTTAACTACTTCCTTGCCTATGGGTTATTTTGCAGTATGTTAGAAAATTTCCCCAAATTGTTATTGTTTTTAATTTATTTCCATTGTGATCATAGTAGATAATAATGTGTATGTCCTCAGTAATTTCAAATGTATTGAGATTTCTTCTATGGCTGAACTTGTAGTCTAGCTTTGTAAATATTTAATACACCCTTAAAAAGAATTTACACTGTGTTTTTATTGTGTGGAATCCTCTACAGATGCCAGTTTAGTAGGTCTGTTTTTTAAAATCTGCTGTATCCATATTGATTTTTATCTACTTTTCCTATCACTTAATGAGAGACTAATATTAAAGTTCCCAGTATTAAATAAGGATTTGTTTATTTATCTTTTTAGTTCTATTAGTCTAACTCAGTGTAGGTTGAAATGCTGTTAATAGGGTACACGAAAATACATTTATTTAATGTATATAAAGCATACTATAACACAGTTGTGGGGGGGTGTGTGTGTGTGTGTGTGTGTGTATATATATGTTTACATATATATATGTTGACTGTAGCCTTTTATGATTAGTATATATATAATCTATATATATCTATATATATCTATATATATATAGCTTTATAATATATATATATGTGCATACTTACAGTGTATGTCGAGAGAGATACTATTATTTTCTTCACCGATAAAGTCCATAAGAGTAGTAGTTATATTATTACGAGGGTTAAAAATAGAATAACTTATACAAAGCAATTCAAGCATTGTCTGCTAATCCCGCAATAAAGGTAATAATGATAAATATTATGAATTATTATATTTATTATTTACAAAGAATATTTCTCAAGCTACATTTTCCCTCTACTGCACTAAAACACTGAAAAAATATATATGTTGGTTTGATGAGACATAAATATGGAATCGAATCTATAAATACATTATTGCACAGAGATTTTTTTAAGAAACTGAGACTAGAATAGTGAAAAATGTATAATCCAATATACTTTGACATAGACCAAATATAAATTAATGCAAAGTCAGTTTTGTGGCTGGGAACAAATAACAAAAGCAAATCAAGATAGATTAGGTAAATATAATGATAGGAATAAATATATTATTTTGTTTCAGCTGAGCCTAAATAAATATATAAAAAATATGTGACAACTGTACAGTACTTCAAGGACAGAGACAAAGCATCTAGAAATTATTAAAGACAGAATTCAAGAGACGAGTAAAGTTTGTGAAGTTACCTCTATTTCGATACAACTGTCTTTCAAAGTTTTCTGCACAAGAAGATTTGTGGATTTTTCTTTCTTAATGTAGTATGTCGCCAATTTTTCTACGGAGACCTTAAAATCACTAAGCACAGCTTTAGAGAACACACTTACAATAAAACATCATTCAAAGTCTGAAAGTCATGTTTTGGAAATCGTCTAATCTTCTCACTGCCTCATACCACTCTAATTACCTAAATATTCCAGACAACAATATTCAACCTTCTGCAATAATTACTTCTCTCCTACCCATAGCATTTCCAAAATTCTGGAAATATTCTCCTGATTTTTTTTCTTTTAACTCAATCAAGACTAATCAAGAATAAACACTGAATGTACTTATACAGTATATTACATAAGCATATATAATGATTCAGGATTATCCTCTGCTTTTTATTTATAATCAATAAATGGCTATTATAAGAAACTAATCATGTTTTTTCCCTAGCTACTATGTACATGTTTTATTGCTTATCATAGACAAATACTTGATACTAAAAAAGAAATGCAATAATCTTTGGCCATTTAATATTTTACTATTAGTTCATCTAAGTAGCAATGTATTTTAAGTCACATCATCAAGAGCTATTGTTTGATTACTTGATTACAGTCTCTGGTTGCCTGTTTGAACTGTCAATAAGTTGTGCTGTTGGTAAAGTGTAATGCTTTTGAAGAGATGCTTAATTCTTAGCCTCCAAGGATACTTGGTATTCTGTATGGAAAGTACTTCTTAACTAAACATGCATATGAGACACCAACAGAGAACAGAAAATCATTCATGAGTTTCTTTAGCAGACAACCAAAACCTACCTGACCAAGGGGCATTCAGAAAATTCATAAAAATTAGTTTGGATTTCAGTAAATGAATTACATATCTAAATGCTGGTGATATCATCTCTTATCAATAGCGTAAAAAGATTTGTACTTTAAAAAAAACATGTCATTATTCTCAAATTTGTTATTAGCCATTCATGTAATAAAAATAGACAGATTTGCTTTTAACTCAGAGAAATGACAGACTGGCCCCAATACTGAATGTTCTTAAAGTAAAAAGCTAACTAGACATTAAAATGAAAGATTACAGAAAGCAGAGTTACTTCAATAATATAAAACAAAACAAAACAAAACAAAATAGCACATACCCAGTGGAGGAAAAGTCGAAGTAAAAAGTGTAACTGTTTCTAAAGCGCCAATAATGTAACTCTACACAGGTGAGGACTCAACCATGAAATGAAGGAAGAAAAAAAAAAAACAAGATCTAAGTAACTGACAAGTAAAATCTTTTTGGTTGTGATTTTGGAATAAGAAATAATATCAATTATAAATTCTTTGGATTTCAAGGATTATCTAACCCCATGGTGCACAAAAGTAAACAATGAATTCTTTTTGTTGTCTCAGTATTTGTGTGTGCACATTTTAAAAATGCATGTACACTTCAGCATTTCACTTTGATGATGTGGATTGCAGGGGAAGAAGTGAGTAATATGGCCTCTTCCCCCCTTTAGGAACTAAGATGTACTTCTTAGAGATCCGTTGGCCCTTCTCTTCCGAGCAGTTTCAGGAAAAATGGAGACATTGTGCACAAACACAGAGCACCATATATGCGATTTTTCAAAGGCAGTTATCCAGAGTTAGCAGCACTAAAATAAGAAATTCTGGGGAAGTCTTGTGTGAAATTTTTGAATGAGATTGCACGAACTTGTACCGAAAATATTATATCTTAGATATTGCCTGGGAAAAGTCAGTTTTTAAAGTACAAGAGGCAGACAAAGAGAATGTAAGCCCGGGGACTATGAAGCTTACTCTTTATTAGTGGGGCAGAAGTCAAGTGGCTCTTCTTCTACTCAATCATGGACAAATAGGCAATGCAGGCCTTCAGGCTTTGAAAGGATTAAGAAACTGTGGCAGGTAATAGGAATATGATCTTCAGTGTAAGGACCAAAGATGATTTCAAGCTATAAGAACTAGATCAGAAGTAGGAGATCTGGTGACCAAATGGAAGCCCATATATCAATTTAGAGCATGGTTTCAAGGTCAGGAAAAGTTCCGAGTTGCTGCTCCTGACTGTGCTACATTCCACTTAGTTAACTGTCTTTTCCATCCGGACACAATTAGTTCTGGAAGGAGAGAATGGGAAGGAAAAAGAACAGAGATGGGCAAACCCAGATGAGTAATTCTCTGTGCTATAGGGTGTGGTAGATGAAGGCTGGCAAGAGGTGAGGGTTCAGGTGGCCAAGTGAAGTATCTCAGGGCTCACCTCTTTCCCTTACTCTTGTATTCAGCTAATATGCTCTACCTGAAGTGGGGTTAGGAGGCTTTCTTTTCCAAAATATCTCCTGTATTTTGATGTTCCATCATGAGCCAAGGACGATAACCACATAATGTATGTGCCACTGTTGTATCTCTTATGCCTAGCCAAATCCACTGCTCCTGAGAGTCAGCTTCTGAGGACCATGGCCACTGGGTAGTCTACAGCATACCCTGTTGAAACATCATTTCCATTAGAGTGGCAACCAGTATTCTATTTGTCCTCTTTTAACTGCGATTATAAACCTTAGCTATACATTAGCTTCACCGAGAGTTTTTGAAAATACCAGTGCTTAGGACTGACCTGAGAAATTCTGATTTAAGTGATTTGACAAAATCTATGTGTTGGGCTATTTTTAAAACTCTCCAAGTAATCCTAGTATGTAGTCAGATGCAACTATCCCTGGGAGGGAACGTACACAAGGATCCCAACTGGACACAGTCAGAAGGAGCTTATACAATTCTTTTATCAGTTTCATGAGAGGAGCTGATTACGGAAAGGCATGTTGAAAGAACAGCACAGGATAGAAAAAGAGGATGCAGTGAATTTGAGAGTACTGATTCAAAGTTGCCCAGGACTTACTGTTCCAGATCACAAGGAACATTAGAAGCCAGTCTTTTTCTTTCTTCCTTTTTTTTTTTTTTTTTTTAAGTCAAACTGTTTTCTTTGCAAGCTGTGTGTCTTGCTTTTTCATTGTGAGTCACAGATAACACAGAAATCATTTTTGGCAATCACACCTTCTCTTTTACAGTTGGAATTCCTTCTAACATAATGTCTACAGAAACTTTACCAGAGGAAGTCTAAAGTACCAAATCAGTCCTCAAGAGTTACTGTTCTGTTAATATATATATATATATATATATATATATATATATATATATAATATATATATATGCATATATATATGCATATATATGTATACGCACATGTGTGTGTATGCCTATTTCATACATTTAAGTTTGCTAGATAAAGTAAAACAAACCAAAAGCTTCTGAGTTTCAAGTATATAATAGTAGTATGATATTTTGTAAGACATTCATTATATATTTTACAATGATTCTACCTACTCCATAATTAAATATTACTGCATACTGTGAAATATAAAGGTTTAAAACCTTAGAAATATTTAAAATGTAGCAGGTTAAGGATTCCTTCTTTAAGCTTATTGATCATGAAATAGTATTTCCATTTCCTTTGGAACATGCACATTTCTATATCCACACAAAGGGTTCTAGTAAGAGCAAATGTATTATGAGCAGACAGACTGGCAATTTTGTTCTCCTGTTACTCAAAAACTTGACCCCCAAGCAGCCAAACTGGAATAACATGAGAGTCTATTTGTAATGCAGAATCTTAAAGCCCACCAGGTGATTTACAGGCAATTAAAATTTGAGAATCACTCAGATCCACATGTGCTCCCTAATCTACTAAATTCTGTCATCAGTGGAAAAGAATGTTCCTTAAGGAGATTTATTGAGCAAACTAGAGTATCAGGAGCCAGGGAATTTACATATCCTCCTTGCTTCAACTTCAATCATTCAACCAATATGTGGGTTCTTTTTTTGTTTTGTTTTGTTTTGTTTTGTTTTGTTTTGCAACGCATTTAATTTCTCTCAACATAAGTATTCATTAGTAAGTGAGAGTTGAACTACACCATATAGTTCCACCATTCTACTGATCTTTGATAAATCAGTTTTAAGGAGGAGCAAATACCAATATGTAAAGCTGTGGGAGAACAGTAGAGAGGGTTCCTGCTGAAGTGCTGGTGATTCTGAACTGAAGGGACTTTGGGCTTCCCAGTACGAAATCAGCCTGAATACCAACTAACAAATAGAAGTTTTGTGACAGTGAAAGAGACACATATAGCCACACATTCATAAACCCCTACAATTCAGTCCCAGATGCTCAAACACTTTTTTTTTTCCCAATGACAACAGCAAATGAAGACCAAGTAATAACCCATTTGTTCTTCCTGCACTAACAGAGAACTAGCATTTTTAAAAAGCATTATCGATTCGACATATGTACATGCATTTATTCATGTGCATTAAATGGCTGGCAGCTCATCCAGTGTTCTTTTCTAAATCTAATGGGTTTATTTAAAAAAAATTAAGTTTGAGAAGAGTTATTGTAAAAATAATCTGGTGGTCCTTACGTTAGGTTCTGGTGGCTTTTTTCCTTAGGAATTCTTGGGAATTTACTTTTTACAAAAAGCTGAACAGGGGTCATGTTAAGGTTCTTCCACTTTATAGCCCTCCTACTTTCTCCCAGGTAGGCAGGCCTATCCAGGAGAAGTATGGAATAAGGTTGCCCCAGCATGTAGGAAAACCCCGATCCAATTTCTTTAGATTATGGGAATTTTCAAAGATGTGAGAGGTGCAAACGACAGCCTCAGTGCTGCCATCAGTAACGGACAGTACTGTTTATGATGATTATACCACAGGAAAATAAAAAATTGCTCTTTAATAGCAATTAAGAAAAAAATCCCATGTATAATTACATCACAAAAAATATCTCAGAATATAGATAACCAATCTACATATACAGTGCCATCCCTAGCAAATACCAATGGCATTTTTCACAGAGCTATAACAAAGAATCCTAAAATTTGTATGAAACCACAAAAGACTGCAAATAGCCAAAGCAATCTTGAGAAAGAAAGCAAAGCAGGAGACATCACACTCCCTGATTTCAAACTATACTACAAAGCTGTAGTAATCAAAACCGTATGGTACGTGTACAGAAACAGGCACACAGATCAATGGAACAGGACAGAGAGCCCAGGAGTAAACCCATACTTATACAATATTAATCTATGACAAAGGAGACAATAATTCACACTGGAGAAAAAGACTGTTTAGTAAATGGTGTTGGGAAAACTAGACAGTTACATGCAAAAGGAGAACACTGGACAGCTATCTTCTAGCATATGCAAAAATAAATTTAACATGGATTAAAGACTTGAGTGGAGAACCTGAAGCCCGAAAATCCCTTAAAAAACACATACAGAGTAAGCTCTTTGGCACTGGTCTTAATAACATGCATAGAGATATATAAATATATTTTTTTGGACCAGTTTCTTCAAGCAAGGACAACAAAACCTAAAGCAAAAAATGAAATTGCATCAAATGAAATAGCTTTCACGCAGTAAAGGAAACCAATAAAATAAAAAAGGCAACTAGTTAAATAGATATTTACAAACCATATATCCAATAAGGGGTTAATATTCAAAAAATATAAACAACTGACACAACTTAATATCAAAAAACCAAAACAAAACAATAGCACAATTTAAAAAATGGGCAGGGGACTTGAATACACTTTTTTTTTCTAAAAGAACACATACAGATGACCAACAGACACAAGAAAAGATATTCAACATCACTACTCGCCATGGAAATGCACATCAAAACCACACTGATTTTACCTCACACCTGTCAGATTAGCTACTACCAAAAAGAAAAAAAAAATGTAACAACGTTCAGGTAGGTGTGGATAAATGGGAACCCTTGTGCACTGTTTGTGGGAATGAAAATTGGTGCTGCCGTTGGGGAAAACAATATGGATGTTTCATAAAACCAAACCAAACCAAAAACCACACACAAAAGCAGAACTACTTTGCGATCCAGTAATTCCACTTCTGGGTATTTATCCAAAGAAAATGAAAACACCAATCTGAAGACATATATGTACCCCTATGTTCACTGAAGCATTATTTACAACAGCCAAGATATGGGAACACCCTAAATGTTCTTTGATAGATGAATAAAGATGTGACACACACACACACACACACACACACACACACACACACACACACACACAAATACTATTCATAAAAAATAATGAAATCTCCCATTTGTGGTAACATGAATGGAGTTAGAGGGTATTATGCTAAGTAAAATAAATCAGAGAAACAGAAATAACATATGGCTTTGCTTGTATGTGAAATCTAGAAAACAAACAAACAAACAAACACAACAGAAATAGACTCATAGTAAAGAAATGGCTGGTTAGGAGTGGTCAGGAGGCAGGTGGAAGAGGTAAAGGGGAATAAGAGGTACCAACTTCCAGTTACAAGATAAATAAGTCTCTATGTTATAATTTACAGTATGGGGAATACAGTGCATAATATTATAACAACTTTGAAGTTCACATATGGTACCCAGACTCATGGGGATCATTTCATGATGTATAAAATATTGAATCGATATGAAGTACATCTGAAACTAATAGAATATTGTATGTCAATATATGCCCATACAAAAAAGTGTGATGAGAACGGAAATGAAGAAAGGAAACAGTCAATGAGGTGACTTAATTTTTAAAAATAGATTGAGCAAAGTAGTTTATTACTGCCTTTAGTTCTAATAAAAAGCTACTCTTTAAGAAACTTACAAGCCAAAATAGTGGTTTAGACTACAGCTTAAATAGTGTGTACAAAGATGCATATACCAAGATAATTTATAAAAGCAAAAATTTAGATATACTCCATATGTCCAAAACCAAATAGTTAAAAAAACAAAACTTTAGTATATGCACAAGATAAAATAATACACACTCAATAGAAGTGGTATAACATAGGCCATTCAGTGAGGCCAAAATGTTTATAATACTTGGGGCACCTAGGTGGCTCAGTCGGTTAAGCGAACTCCACGTCGGGCTCTGTGCCTGCTTCAGATTCTGTGTCTCCCCCTCTCTCTGACCCTCCCCTGCCTGCACTCTCTCTCTCTCAAAAATAATCAAACATTAAAGAAATGTTTACAAGATAACATTACATCAAAAGAAACCAAGAAAAGCACTAGATAATATTTTGAAAAGAAAAAAGGAGACATAGAAGAAAGAAAAAGAGAGAAACACCATACAAAATGTACCACTTCAGAAAGGTAACCCCTTCTTTTAATTATTTATCTCCACCACAAAAACCACTGTGGCATTCTTTTAAATCGCATTTTGATATTTGACACTGGCAGATTAAAAGTAAAGCATAGAGGAAATGCAACTTAGTCAGCTTTTTACTAGAGCTAAACATTGCCAGAGGCTATTACAATTGTCAGGCACACCAAATTTCAAAATTGCTGAAGAAGTATCAGCTTATATCGTAGAATCGACAAAAGACTTAAATTCATATAGCTGGAGGAATTTAAAAGGTAAACCAAATGAAAGCTCTCAGAGAGTAACAGAATAGTTTCAATACTAAAAAGATGCATTTTTTATGACACTCCAAATAAAAAGAACAAGCATTGATGGACTTTCCATTGGACATTTTCTTATTGAAAAGTTAACAGAGCTAGAAATGATTCATGACTTGATATCCTACCAGTTTCCTTGGCCTTTTGTTTCCCCCTTATGCTAGGACAGTTAGGAAGTTATAGGAGACTATTTAGCTGCGATATTAAACCTCTGACAACTTGTTCCATCAAATTCCCCAAGTAGAAATGTACTTAGCGTGGCATAGCTTAGCTGGCCTTGTTTCATGCTTAGCTCAGATTCCAAAAGAATTTGCCTTTCGTCCTGCATTACTTTAGAGCACATTTTCAGAAACATTTATATTTATATCTGTTTAGATCAAAAGATTATATTAAATTTTACAGCAGGATTTTGAGTTTTTAATGAATTAAGTTATTCTTCTATTTCCTTTTTCCTTCCTGAGATGAGGCAGGCAGTAGCATTGGTTTCTGTATCCTCTGGGTTATACGTTTGGGATGCTGTTCAAATACTGCAGTCTGCCTCATGTTAGCATGAATTAAAAATCTGAACATAAGTTATGCCTCTCATTGGAGAGTTTTAAAAATAAAGGCACATTAAATCTAATTAAATAACTACCCAAGACCAACTCAATAGTTCTGGACAAACAGAAAGTTACAGAAGTCAAACTTCCTTCTTTCGTTCACCTGGTATTTGAGACCACCTACTCCATTTGGAGTTGATGCATTTGGATTTGATTTGTGGGCTCTTCTGACGCGGCATGTGTTGAACTTGGTGAAGAAAACACCTATTGGATGCTTAGATTCCCGTGAGCAAGCATTTCTTCATTTCTGTGTAAACTTTCAAAGTGGGATCCTTAGCAAAGTGAGGAGTAGCCTAAGGCCCCAAACGGGATATCAGTCTTAACATGACAAGATGTCAATGCTGCAGAGAGCTATCTGGCTTCATAAGGCTTATTTTCACATGAGATTTCCACAGAGTGGTGTTTTTTTTCCCCTTCTACTTCCCACCTCAAATGAATGTGTTAATTTGTCAAAGTGAAATCTTAGCATTTTCTCATGTTATCTACTGGGATATATACCAGGCTTTATAGAAAAATATATTGACCTATTGATATATATTGATAATAATATATGTATTATATATTTTATATTATGAAATGCAATATTTATTTTTTCTTTTCCCTATGGTGAAACATCTTTCTCTAAACAAGAGTCATGACCCTTAGGATATCTTTTCGTCTTCTTAGTCCTTCAGGTAGAAACATTCTTACCCAATTAAAATTTTTTTTTTAACATTTATTTATTTTTGAGAGACAGAGAGAGGCAGAGTATGAGCAGGGGAGGGGCAGAGAGAGAGGGAGACACAGAATTCGAAGCAGGCTGCAGGCTCCAAGCTGTCGGCACAGAGCCCGAAGTGGGGCTTGAACTCACAGACCGTGAGATCATGACCTGAGCTGAAGTCGGATGCTCAACCGACTGAGCCACGCAGGCACCCCAATTCTTACCCAAATTAAGTAAAATGATCAAAGACCTCTTGCTTGATTTTTGTTGGTGTTTTCCCAAGTATTATTTCCCACCCTCCTACCTTGCTTCGAAAATGCTGTGTGCGTGTGTGTGCATTGTGACTCCATATAGTATCATGCGTGCATTAGTGCAATCTCAAAAACAGTTGCTTTTGCATTATTCACAATATTTTATTCTTAGACTCCCAGTGACTGAAACCTATATTGTTGTTGTCCATTTTATTATTCCTTCTGTTTATGAGTCCCTCTCACTGGAACATTCTATGCCATAATTTACATGATTACTCTTAATTCTACTCTTTTTCCTGTGCTTTTTTAGCTATTCAGTTGCCCTGAAACCATGGGGATCAATATTCATTCACATTTAAATCTTACTATTCATATTTTTACCATTTTCTTTTTGCACTTTCTCCCATTTTTTTTTTCATTTTCTCTATTAACAATAAATCGTGTGCAAATTGTTGACTATAAAGCACACTTTCTGCTAACATTCTGCAAATTCCAGTACCTTATTTGGTCTGATTATTCCATACTCTAATGACTTACTGCCTCTGTTCCAGGACTTTCGTTGATCATTAGATTTAGTCACAAAAAGGTTATAAAGAAAACCATTATGTGTGGCAGACACAGAACCCAGCAGTGCTGCATTGGACTAAAAGGGGAGTAAAGCTGGTAAGCGGAAGGAGAAAGGGATATATAGGAAAGAGATCTCAAACAGGAGTGTGGTGTGTATGTGTGTGTGTGACGGGGGGGGGGGGGAGGGAGAGAAAGAGAGGGAGAGAGAGAGGGAGAGAGGGAGAGGGAAAGAGAAAATGTGTCTGTAATGAAAAAAGTCTTTAAATCTAGTTGGCTAGGATACAATACACAAGAAAGGATTGAAACTAAAAAAGAAAGATCTACTTACACCTCAGATGTAAAAAAAAAAAAAAAAAACAAAACAGCAAAGAGTACTGTCCCCACTCTAAAAACGAGAGAAAGTGGAATAAACAATAAAATCACAACTTTCAGAGACCTGTACTCATGGGGCAACCATGACCATGGAAATCAGCTCCATTTTTCCCCATGGGAAGGGAGCACACACAGCACATTCTAGCTCCTTCACCCAGCCCAAGTTATCCCTAGAGTAATTTGAAACCAATGGTTCAATGACTATTCTAAGCTCTAGCAAAACATGGGGAGAAGACAGGGGCAGATATTAAAGCCAGTACATACAATATGAATGAATTGCAAAAGGCTGAGCATGGGCTAGCGGGAGAAAATAGAACCCCAGGGAAATTCAGAATGAGAAGGAATCTGCCCCAACTTGAAGGCATATTTCCATAGATCTTAATTCAGAGCTTGCAGGAAAAGATTACCAGGGGCAAAGATTGGAGACAGCCTCCCTTGGTGATACAAGTATGGAGGAGGTGGAAGCCATGGAAATGTACTCTCTGCATGAATCATTCTATCAAAAGAGTTAAGCCTTTGAGAGAAGGGCAGGAAACACTCTAACTCCAAGGTCACAGATATGCACCCGTTCATCATAGAGTTAGGACGTTAGGAATAAAATCTTCATCTCGGGAGGGTTTCAAAAGGACCTGAGAGGTCTCCTTCCTCCAGTTGAGTGTCAGGAAGGAACATGCCACAGAGAGAAGAAACAGAAATGCTGAGAAAATTTCATACCCAAGTCCCAGGCACACAAGTCTCCCCTAAGACTAAAGCCAGGGTAGGGACAGATAGCTCACCTCTGGCCATCCACCACCAACCTAAGAAACACCGAGTAACACAATAGTACTGTTCTGCTCAGAGGGGTAAGAACATGAAGACAGGCCTTCTGTGGGGTAAATAAAACAGGGTAGCTGAAACCCTCTAGTGTTCAGGCTCCTTCACTCAGCCCAAATCATCCTTAGAGTAATTTGAAACCAATGGTTCAATGACTGTAAAGGCCAGTTGTAGATTAGGAAGAGAAATACCCAATTTCACTTGGAAATACTTCTTACTCTTAAGCAGTTCCTCTTGTTCTTCACAACATGTCTGGCTTAAATAAAACATCATCACACTCAACAGGGCAAAATTAAAATTACAAAGAAAAAAAATCATCAAGACATACAGCAATTAAGAGAACCAGACTCAGAGATCATCACATGTTGGAACTATTAAATGGAGAAATTAGAATAACTATAATTAATATATTGAAGGCTGTATTTTAAAAGATGAAAAATATGCACAAAAAGCCGAGGAATATCAGTGGAGAGATGGAAACTTTAAGAAAGAGTCCAATGGAGATTTTATTTTCAACAACTTAGGTGAAATGGACAAACTCCTTGAAAGACACAAACTCTCTCTCGGGAAGAAATAGATAGCCTGAATAGTTCTGTATCTGTTAAAAAAATTCAATTCCTTGTGAAATAACCATCCAACATATTCACGTCCAGATGCCTTCACTGACAAGTTCTACCAAATAGATAAAGTAGAAATAATACCAATTATACACAAAGTCCTTCAGAATATATAGAAAAAAGAAGTCCTTTCGGATTCATTCTATAATACCCTGGTTTCAAAAGAGAGTAGGGTAATCATGTATCAAGTCCTTTAGACAACTACTCACTAACCTGTATCTGGAGAATTAAAAATATCTTAAAAGTGGGAGAACAAGAAAGAAATAGTCGCTTTCCCACGTAGACTTTGTTATGAATCTCAGAGGTTGGTTTTACTTAGCTCCATATAGTAAGAGTTGAGGTCGGGTGCAGAGAGTGAAAAAAGAATCTGTGCCACCAGTGATTTGAAAGAATATGGTCTATTTAGTCCAGAGAAGAGGTAAAATAGCTGATTAAAGAAATACACTAAGGTTCCTGGATAATGTTAAAGACCTGTGAAGTTTGGTGGCCGGGAATCAACAATGTGTTATTCCTATTTCTCCTTGTCCTTGCCTCTCAGGTATTTCGTTTCTGTATTCATCACCGTATGGTTACATGGCAGTGTAGACAAAACTCTCCAGTGCGTAATCTCCCCAGAAATAATGCTCTCATAAATGGTTTAATTCAAAACTCTATATGTAGCATAGAAGAAAGATGAGCTTAGGAAGTTATCCATTTAGGAGCACTTAACCCTGAAAGAATGAAAGAGCAGAACATCTTTCTTCTTTGGAACTTCAGTTTCCTCATCTTTAATGTGTCAACAATAATTCTTTCCATAATATTTGTTAGAAGTAAAACTTCTAACAAATGCACATGTAGCAAATATATACTACTATATTTAGTATGTTAATGGAAGACATCTGTTGAATTCTTACTAGAATAGTAAGAATTGTGAGAATTCAACAGATGTCATCCATTAATATACTAAATATAATGTAATATACTGAATATAAAATACTAAATATACTATATAACACTTCTGGGGATGCCCCTCTTCACACCTCACTTAGCTTCATAGCTCTGCAACCTGGTCTACACAATAGGCTGAGGTAGTCAGACACAACTGACAGTCATGCATTCACAGAATCAAATCACTCCCTCTTATCCTTGCTTTCTTAAATTAGTAGACCTTACCAAGAGAAGGTTTATGTTTACAGAAAAAAAAAAAAAAAAAAAAAAAACTGAACAGAAAGTACAGACTTCCCATATACTGTCTCACCCCCCACCCCCCAATAATTACTTCAGTTTTGACATCTTGCATTGGTGTGGTATATTCACTAGAACTGATGAGCCGATGTTGATACATCATTACTAACCAGAGTCCAGAGTTTACAGTAGGGTTCACTTTTTATGCTGTAAACTTCCACGGGTTTTGAAAAAAGCATAATGTTATGTATTCACAATTACAATACCATATGAAATCATTTCATGGTTGTAGGTCGCTCTCACTGATCTAGGGATATGATTCTTACTTTGGGTGTGATAGTTCCTGGGTTCAAATCCTAGATGAGCCCACTTTCTTTTCAACGTTTGGATTTAGAGAATTGAAAAAAAAAAAAAGGCATTTCCCCCAAATAACTTCATAGCCCTAAAAATCCTGTGTGCTCTTCTTTTTCATGCATCCCCTCTACCTTTCCTAGAAACTATGAGAACCATGGATCATTTTACTGTCTATAGCTGCCTTTTCCAGAATGTCATATAGTTGGCATCATACAATGATTTGCTTTTTCAGACTGACTTCTTTCATTTAGCTATATACATTTAAGATTCTTTGTGTCTTTTCATGACTTGAAAGCTCATTTCCTTTTATCACTGATACATCTTTTAATGGATGTGTCACAGTTGGTTTATTTATTCATATATTGAAGGGCATCTTGGTTGCTTCCAAATTTTGGTAATTATGAAAGAGTTCTATAAACATTCCTATGCAGAATTTTTGTGGATGTAAAATTTGAAGTCATCTGTGTAAATATCAGGGAGAATGATTGCTGGATTCTAGGACAGGATTATATTTAGCTTTGTAAGAAACTGTTACACTGGCTCCCAAAATGGCTGCACCATTTTGTATTTTTTCATTTGTGACAGTGTATCTAATAAACCATCACCAAACCTATGTTAACCTGAATTTTTTTCCTATCCTATCTTCCAGAAGTTTTAGTTTTGGTTTTGCATTTAGGTTTATGATCCATTTTGAGTTAATTTTGTGAAAGCTTCAAGGTCAGTGTCTAGACTTTTCTTTTCTTTTTTTTTTTTTTTTTGACCTAAAGATGTCCAATTATTCCAGCACCATTTATTGAAAAGACAATCCTTTCTCCATTGAGTTGCCTTTGCTCTTTTGTTTAGTTGACTATGTTTGTGTGGGTCTATTTCTGGACTCTATTCTGGTCCACTGATCTATTTGTCTGTATCATACTCTCTTAATTACTCAAGCTTTAGAGTAAGTCTTGAAGTCATGTAATGCCAATCTTTCAAATTGGTTCTTCTTCAATATTATATTGATTATTCTGGGTCCTTTTATCTTCCATACAAACTTAAGAGTCATTTTGTCAATGTTCATAAAATAACTTGCTGAGATTTTAATTAGGATTGTGTTGAATCTATGTGTTAAGTTACAAGGCACTGACATCTTGACAATGTTGAGTCTTTCTACAAACATGAACTGTATCTGCATCTGTTTAGATCTTTTCATTTATTTCATTAGAATTTTATATTTTTCCTCGTATCAATATGTGATTTGTTAAATATTTTTTTAATTAGTTTTTATTTTGAGAGACAGAGTGTGAGCAGGAGAGGGCAGAGAGAGAGGAAGGCAAAGAATCTAAAGTAGACTCCACGAGGGGCGCCTGGGTGGCACAGTCGGTTAAGCGTCCGACTTCAGCCAGGTCACGATCTCGCGGTCCGTGAGTTCGAGCCCCGCGTCAGGCTCTGGGCTGATGGCTCGGAGCCTGGAGCCTGTTTCCGATTCTGTGTCTCCCTCTCTCTCTGCCCCTCCCCCGTTCATGCTCTGTCTCTCTCTGTCCCAAAAATAAATTAAAAAACGTTGAAAAAAAAATTAAAAAAAAAAAAATAAAGTAGACTCCACGCATTGAGCTGTCTGCACAGAGCCTGACGCAGGGCTAACTCACAGACCATGAGATCATGACCTGAGCTGAAGTCGGACACTTAACCAACTGAGCTACCCAGGTGCCCCCCTAAATATTTAATTTCTTAATACTGTAAATGGGGTTGTATTTTTAAATTCAAATCCCAGTTGTTCACTGTTGGTATATACAATTTTATTGACTTTATGTTTTCCCTTTTATTGTTCAGTCTTACAATAATTGCTAAATAATTTTGTCAATTCTTTGAGATTTTCTACATGGACAATCATGTCATTTAAGAATAATAACTACTTTATTCTGTCCTTCCTAATCTGTATACCTTTTACTTCTTTTTCTTGTCATAGTACATTAACTAGGACTCCCAATAAGATGTTGTATAACAGTGGTGAGATGGGACAGCCTTGCCTTGCTTCAGATCTTAAGGGGAAATCCACTGGTTTTTCATCATTAAGTATGATGTTAGCTTGCAGATGGTATCAGGATGACGAAGGTCCTCTCTAGTCTAAGTTTGCTGAACGTTTTAAACAAGAAGCAGTGTTGCATTTTGTCAAATCTGCTGCATCTACTGATATCATCATGTCAGTTTTCTTCTTTAGTTTGTTGATGTGACAGAAACATTGCTTTTAGAAAGTTGAATCACCCTTACATACTTGGGATAAATGCCACTTGCTCATGGTGTAGAATTCATTTAATACATTGTTGGATTCAGTTGATTAATATTTTGTCAAGAAGTTCTGCACCTATGTGCATGAGAAACATAAGTTTTTAGTTTTCCTTCCCTGTAATGACTTTGTCTGATTTTGTTATTAGGGTACTTCTGGACTCATAACAAGTTAGAGATATTTTCTCTGCTTCTATTTTCTGGAAAAGATTGTAGAAAACTGTTTTTTTGTTTGTTTGTTTGTTTTTTGTTTTTCCTTAAATGTTTGGTAGAATTCACCAGTGAAACCACTTGGCTGTGGTGTTTTCTTCTTTGCAAGACTATTAATTATTGATTGAATTTAAAAATATAAGCTTTTTCAGGCTATTTCTCTTTGTGTGAGTTCTGCTAGATAGTTCATATAAAGAAATTGATCCATTTCTTCTAAGTTATCAAATTTATTAGTATATAGTTCATCATATTCCTTTAGTATCCTTTTAGCATAATATGGAATTAATTGTTATGGTCTTTTTCTGTTTTGATATTAGCAATTTGTGTTTCCTCTTTTATTTATTCATTTATCTATGTATCTATCTATCCATCTATCCATCCACCCTTAGTTATCCTAGTTAGAGATCTATCATTCTTACTGACTGTTTCAAATAGGCTTTTGGTTTTGTCGATCTTTCTACTGATTTCTTGGTTTCAACTCCATGTATTTCAGCTCTAAATTGTATTATTTCTTTTTTCTGCTTTGTCTGAAATTAACATAGGTTTTTCTGGCTTTGTGTTGATTAGTGTTAGCCTGATACATCTTTATACATGCTTTTACATTTAATCTATCTGTACCTTTATATTTGAGTTGGTATGTCTATAGACAATTGAGTTCAGTTTGTTTCTTTGCTTGTTTGTTTTAATCCACTCTAATTGTCTTTGTCTTTTGATTGGTGCACTTAATCCATTCACATTTACAGTGATTACTGACATAACGGGATTAATATCTATCACAGGTTACTTTTCCTGTCCATTGAACTTGTTTGTCTAGTTGTAATTAAACATTTTATATCATTCCATTTTATTTCTTCTCTTAGCATGTCAATTATATTTCTTTTAATTTTATCCATCAATCCATCCATCCATGGTTCGTTTGTTCTTTCTTTCTTTCTTTCTAGATATTTTAGTCATTGCCCTAGTGTTTTAAATATAAATTTATAATTAATCTAATTTCACTTTCAAATAATACTATATTGCTTCATGGATAGCGCAGGTTCCTTATAACAGAGCATTCCTAATTCTTCTCTCCCATCCTGTATTACATTGCTTTCATTCTTTTCGCTTATACATAAGCTATAAAGATTCAATATGTCATTGTTATATTTTGAAGATACCTTTACCTGTTAGATTAATTAAGAATAGGAAAAATAGAAGATTTTATTTCACTTTTACTTATTCCTTCTCTAACACTTTTTTCTTTCTTTTTTTTTTTTTATAAAGATTCAAGTTTCTGGCCTGTATCATTTCCTTTCTTCTGACGAGCTTCTTTGGATAGTTCTTAAAAGGCTGATTTACTCAGTTTCTCTTTCAGAAAATATATTTTTTCCCTCATTTGTAAAGATATTTTAACTGTATACAGAAGTTTAGGTGGGTGGTCTATTTCTTTGAATAGCTTAAATATACTACACTTTCCTCTTGCCTACATCATCTCTCAGAAGAAGTCTGTTACAATTCTTATCCTTGTTATTCTATCTCTAAGGTTCTTTTTGGTCTGCCCTTTCTCTTCTTTCAAAATATTCTCTTAGCATGTAATTTTCTGAAGTTTAATTGTAATATGTCCAGGTCCAGATGTAGTTTTTTTGACATTTATCCTGCTTGGTGTTCCCTGACTTTCCTGCATCTGTGGTTTGGTGTCTGATATTAATTTTGGAACATTTTCAATATTACTTCAAATTTTTCTCAGGTTACTTTCTCTCTATATTCTTCTCCTGGAAGTTCCATTATATGTAAATCTTTTGTAAATGCCTCACATTTTTCACCCTTTTTGGGGGGGTACTGTGTTGCACATTTTTTTTTTTTTTTTTTCTCTCTGCCTCTCATCTTGGGAAATTTCTATTGACCTCTCTTCAGGTTTATTGAGTCTTCCCTTGATCACAGTCTACTGATGAAATCACTGAACACATGTTTATTTCTGTTACAGTGTTCTTTATTTCTCACATTTCCTTTTGACTCTTAAGAGTTTCCATCTCTGCTTACACTACTTCATCTGCTCTTACATGCTGTCCATTTTTTTCCCATTAGAACCCTGATCATATTAATCGTATTTATGTGAAAATATCCTCTGATAATTCTAAGATCTCAGCCATGTCTGAGTCTGATTCTGAGATTATGGGGTTTTTTTGTTTGTTTTCCTTTATGTGTGTCTTTTAATTTCTTGTTAAAAGCCAGACATAATGTATCAGGTTATAAGAACTGAGATGAACAGGCCTTTCACTTGTGGTTTTATGTTTATCTGACCAGGAGTTATATGGCTATTTACTGTTTACCGCAGCTGTGTGTGTCAGAGAATAAAATTTCTTCTAGTGTCCTTGTTTATGTCTCCTTTGCCATCCTTGGGTTTTTCTTGGAGACTCCTTAAATAGTATCTGAGGCTTACAGTCTCTTCAGCTGTAATCCCTTGTTATTATAGGGGGACCCTACTGAGGTGGTTATAGGGTGAAGATGGTAGGAAAGCCTCTATTATCCTATAATTAGATCTCAGTCTTTCTGTGAGCCTGTCCTTTGACACTTACTTTCACAAGACCTTCCCACGTCCTCCCAGCTTAGGTGAGGCTGGAAGTCCAGTGTGACCTATAGCTGGGTCTTTGCCTTCTTCCTGCTCAATTAGGCTCTGCTAAAATGCAAGTGTGTTAGGTTCGGGTAAAACAGCTTCTTCAGCAGACCATCTTTTGTTAAGGAGAACAGAATGTTCCAGGCATATTTCAAAATGGTTTCTTTTTCCCCTTGCACTTACAGAAGTACGAGGGGATTTTTCTTTGATCTTAGGAATCCTAAGAATCTGGTGGGGATCCTAATGGTAAACCTCAGGAAAGAAGGAAGACTCCCATAAGATTGCCTCCTCCCCTCTCTGGAGGGTTTTTTTTTTTTTTTTTATGTTTTATTTATTTTTGAGAGAGAGAGAGCACAGCTCGGGGAGAGGTAGGGAGGCAGACATAGAATCCCAAGCAAGCTCCAGGCTCCAAGCTGTTAGTACAGAGTCTGACGCCAGGCTAGAACCCATGAACTGCGAGATGATGACCTGAGCCAAAGCAGGATGCTCAACCAACTGAGCCACCCAGGTGCCCGTGCCTCCTCTCTGGAGATTTTAACTCTCAGACTCAGCAACCAGAGCCTCTGGTGGCTCATCGGCTACAGCTGTTCTCCTGTAAGTGCTGACATTGGCTGCCTCTGCTTTTGGGGCTTCTGCTCCATTAAGCTGTGGTCTAGGGATCTACCTGTCTTTCCAGTTTTAGTGAAAATGCTTTCTTTTGTGAGCTTAATTCTCTGATGAACCTAAGAAGAGTTGTTGACTTTCAGGTTTTTCTTTCTCTCTCTCTTTTTTTTTTTAAACTTTTGTTTTGTGAAGATGACACTGATGACTTCCAAGCTCTTCATTAGTTCAGAATTGAAGTTTCTGACCTAAAAAAGGATACCATATGACAACAATCTTACTTTAGGTATGAGAAAACTATGATGCTGATTAGATCAAGAAATCCCCAAAGTCATACGAATAGTGAATTGCGGGACTGAGCCTTACAACATATCTCCTAGCCTCATTCATGCCCTGTTCCTGATTCCACGGTGCAAACGCTTATCCTTATCAAGGACTTGCACTCTTGTTGATTATTTTCCTTCAACTTCTCCCTCTTTACTGAATACTTCTCATTAGAAGTTAATATGATCAGGGGTGCCTGGGTGGCTCACTCGGTTGAGCATCCGACTTCGGTGGTAATCTCATAGCTCCTGAGTTCGAGCCCTGCATTGGGCTCTGTGCTGACAGTTCAGAGCCTGGAACCTGCTTCAGACTCCGTATCTCCCTCTCTCTCTACCTTCCTCTGCTCACATTCTGTCTCTGTCTCTCTCAAAACTAAATAAACATTACAAAAATTAAAAAAAAAAAAAAGAAGTTAATATGATCGAACTTCTCCCATGCGGAAACAAGTATTTCTCCATAGCTGCTGTCCCAACCCTTTCCTTAAAAAAACAAAAACAAACAAAAAAAAACAACCTTAAAATGGCATGAAGTTATATCAGTGTAGATATATGTACAATACATGGGTTTGTGGAAAATGCTCCACTGGGGGTAAGAAGAAAATATTAAAAGTATAAATATGATTTATTTTTATCTCATTCACTTTAGATATATCCTGATTATTCTATTATATACTGTTTGTAGATAAATGAATATATATATGGGGAACATACTCAAAAAAACTTACTGATGAGAAATACAAAACAATTTGGAAGCTGACGTAAATGATTACTAAGTTCATGCTAACATCAAATGTTGTTTGAATATGTAATTATCAACATATCTCAAGGGACTTTTGCAAACATTTTCTCATTTAACTGCGTACATCTGCAGACACATTACTGGTTTAGATGTGAATTGAGTGCATGGTGTCCATTATCAAACATATGACCTCAAGGACTTTTTTTGTGGTTCTTATTGCCACATTTATACAACTGATTTGCGAGTTTTCTTGTCTTAACATTTTATAAATGTGTCAATTCCTAGGAGTTCCTCTGATAATAAGATTCTAAGCAAGACAGAGAAGGGATACAACAGTTAGTTCAATCACTGCATGAGTTCATTTGAGTACAAACACATTCTCGTTCTTACTGAACTTTTTTCTTTTATATCACCACTAATATCACAAAGACATTTCTGATCCTATTTGTGATACCATAAATGTGTCTTCAGATCGTACAAATTAAAGTTAAAGACCAATAAAAGAACATGGCATCATGAGCGCCTGTGTGGCTCAGTTGGTTAAGCATCTGACTCTTCAGCTCAGATTAGGATCTCACAGTTCGTGAGTTTGAGCCCCACATTGGGCTCTGTGCTGGCAGTGTGGAGCCTGCTTGGGATTCTGTCTCCCTTTCTCTCTGTCCCTCCCCTGCTTGCTCTCTCTCTCAAATAAAAATAAACTTAAAAAAATAAATAAAAGAACATGACATCTGTATTTGTGACATATGATTTGTGGCCAATCATATGCTACTTCTTGTCTTACTCATTTGATTCCATGAGATATAACAGGAATACTGTCAAAGTATCTGTACGTGCATGAGAACATATTATTTTTAGAACCAATAAGGATCTTAAAATTAATCTTTACTGAATCTCTTCATTTTCAAGTAATGAAATAAGCTCTACAAGGTTAAGTTACTGGCAAAATGTAACTTAATTCTAGGTCAAATCAGAACCAGGAAAACCCATGTGTGATGGTTAATAGTATGTATCAACTTGACTGAGCCACAGGGTGCCCAGATATTTGGTCAAGTATTACTCAGGGTGTTTTGTCAGGGTGTTAGATGAGCTTTGACTGAAACAGGGGCTCTTCATGGGTCTTAAGCTTGCTGACTTTCAGACTGTAACTATACTGTTGGCCCACCGAGGTATCCAGCTTGCCAACTTACTCTGAAAGTCTTGGGATCTGTCAGCCTCCTTAATCATACGAACCAATTCCAAATAATAGATCAATCCCCACCTCCATTTATCTATACATAGATGCATAGATAGAGATACAGATACAGAGAGATCTATTACAGATATAGAAATAGATCGTATCTATCACCCGTGTATCTATTTTTTCCTATGTATCTATGTATCTATCTATGTATCTATCAATCCATTGGCCATCCATCCATCCATTCTATCAGTTCTGTTTCTCTGGAGAAACCTAGAGTACTAATATTATATCACATTACAAAAAGGGTTGTTCATACTCTCCCACTCTATGATGCTCTTTGAAATTTAACATTGCCTGAGAGAGAAGTGCTATATGACATACTGTAGAATCTGTAAGTCCTTCACTGCCCTGAAAATCCAGGAGTTCTAGGGGACTGTTAGCAGGAGTGGTAGGAGGTGGGGTAGCATGATGCAGGGGATAAGATTCATCGTACCTCTCCCACTGGCCTGAAAGAAAATACATTCTTTCTTTACTGAAAGAAGCCCTCAGCTGTGGAACCTTCAGGCTGCTGGTCATTTTGTGTTAGTTTGCATTCTCTGAAAAATTTTAGGTACATAGAAATAGCATGAAGAATTTTTCTCAACAAAGTATATATTGATTTACTCTTAAGATATTAGTTACAATTACCATTTATTTTGAAATTCTGATTCCGTGTTTTTGGATATATTTTATAATGTGCATAATATATGTACATACATACATCAAAAAGGTTTTGGGAGGTCTTGTGTTGCTTATTTTCCATACATTTTTGAACCCATGGGGATACTATTATTTTCAAGACCTTTGTGAGAATATATTAATCATGTTTCATATACTATAACTCAAATACAGTAATGGGATATGTGAGAATATATCAATTCCACACATAGTATAACCCATAGTAACAGTAGTACATAACCTTTATTACTGCTTAGCAAATTAATTTCAGATTTATTTTATGCAGTTTATGTTGTGAAGGACATATGGAAACTCAAATCTAAATCTGTATATTAATGAGCTGTGTTGCATTTAGATTCCACTCTGACTTCCTTTGATAGCAATTTTCAAATAAAATCTATTATATATAACACTGACAAGTCTATGCATCTCAATGAAATAAATCAAAGTTCATTTCTGAAAAGTCATGATCTTAGGAGAAAATATTGCTAAATACTTCATGATTTATTTTACAAGCAGCTATAAAAAGAAGACGAGACAGAAGTAATCAGATTTCTCTATTGCTATTTTATGATGTTGGTCAAAGGGTACTTTACTTTTCTCCACATTGGAGATTTGGTGGTCTCAGCATCATTTTAATAACAGAAATTAAAATGAACCCAAGTCTGCTTTGACCCTTATTTGTATTCAAACGGCCATTACAGAGACTGAAGTATAGATGAGTGGGCAAACATTCAGAATCAGAGTTCTGTGGGAAATGTGCAATTGGAGTTGATACATTAAGTCAAGAGAGTTAATAGGCTTATGAAAAATAAAGTCTTCCCATCTGTTCTACCAACAAAGGTAAAAACTGGAGAACTTACCCTTTTCTTCATATTTAACTAGTTCAGTTGACTCCTAAACAACACAGGCTGGAACTGTGTGGTTCCACTTATTCATGGAGTTTTTTCTAAAATACAGTACTATAAATGTATTTTCCTTTTTATTTTCTTAATAACATTTTATGTTCTTTAGTATCAGTATATAATACATATAGCAAACAAATAGCAAACAAAAGATGTGTTAAACGACTGTTTATGTTATTAGTAAGGATTCTGGTCAAAAACAGGCTATCGGGAGTTAAGGTTTTGGGGGGAGTTCAACATTGTAGGTGGATTTTCACCTGCACGGTGGTTGGTGCCCCTAAACCCCACATTGTTCACGGGTCAACTGTAATCCCTTATTAATACACTGCCTCTTGAACTGCACAGCTAGCCAAGAAGACTGAGTACTTATAAATTTATAAATTAATTTCAAGTAAGTACCTGGAGGTAGGGGGTGAAAAGAAAGGGTAGTGGGCTTAAGGGCTGAGCTCTCATGAGGTAGCAATTTACTCTTTAGTAGGCTAGGTTGTTGCTCAAGTTTAAGAGCCAGTTCAAATTGTTATTAAAAAAAAAAAAGAACGAGGAATAGTAACCATAGCAACTGACACACCACATGACATTGATATTTTCCCTCCTGAGAAGAAAAAAGCCCATTTTTAAAGCAACTGTCAAACACACTAAAAATGCTTTCTGATAAACTTACTGAAGTTTTAAACTGCTTCCCCAAGGACAAAAAAAAAAAAAAAAAAGACTTTTAAAAGGTCCACACATTTGAAATTATGAGTCAAACAAAAATTTCGGGGATTTATTATTTATAAATTAATCTGTGCTCTTCAAAGTGTCAGAGTTGTCATTGTGCATCCCCTCATGAAATGCAGTAATTTCTTAGGTGATATTTATGCTTATGTCAGGGAAGGCAGGATAGATGATAACTATTTCTTAATAAAGTAATCACTCTGGCCCATATTCTTCAATAAATGACTGACTGGTGTACTTGAAAGTCTTCAAATTCTATGACACTAAATTCTGCCCTGAATATTTATTATTAATTAATCTCCCTTCTCTACCCTTCCCTTTCCTTCCTCATTCATGTTACTACCACCAGATATCTCATTATAACACAACTGTCTCATTTATCAAGATTACTCAAAGAAATAGTCAACTTTGAATTATTTGACTTGATAGAAGGAAATCAAGGATTCAAAATTGTAGATAACTACCCCACAATCACTTATGCAATTCTCAAATTGACTTTAATTGCTCTGAAAATAATTTTCAATACTTTATGGCAATCTGAAAAAGGCAATGATACTGGAAGAGTTTGGATGGGGTCCTTTAATATTAATGGGGTCAGAGAGATGTGAAAGAACCAGCCAAGGAGAGGAAAAGGAGCAGCCAGTAAGATGGGAAGAACCCAGAAATAAAAGTGATGTCTCAGAATTCAAGGGAAGAATGATTCAGAAAGGAAAGGTGGCCAACTGTATCCAATGTTTCTGAAAAAAAACTGAGCATTTTTCATTGACTTTAGGGACAGAGAAGTCAACAGCTTCAGTGACTTGCGGAGAGTAAAACCCAGAATGTAGTAGTTTAGGCAAGAATAGGAGGAAACAAGTGAGAAAAAGAGTTTGTATAGATAACATTTGTAAGCTTCTCTGCAGAGGGGATAAAAATAATTGTTGGTGCATTCAAAGGTTTCTAGCTTTGATTTAAGATGGGAGAAGGCAGCATGAGTGTGTATTGCAAGGGATGATAGAACAGATGGGTTCTGCTACATGAAGGGTTGATTACAGAAATATGATAAAAAAGATAATCTAGGACAAAAGGCTAAAAAGCAGTGAAAATACATGCTGAAAGAAAGTGTATGTGGTGGTAGCAATCCATAAAAATTATTTTCTATTTGCTAGAGGAAATTAAGTTACCATCTAAAAGTGAGGATGTTGGGATAAGATGTTCGCAGTTTGGAGTAGACTGGGAAGTGAATGGGTTAGGAAAATGTACAATGATTCCTGGACAGCCTTCAGGATTCATCTGAGGTATGTGTCATAAATTTAAAATGTGTATGATTGTGTGTGTGTGTGTGTGTGTGTGCGCGCGCACGCACGCGCATTTCTCCAGCGTATTTAGTAAAGGATAGCAGGTGTGGAACAGGCAAAGTTGGATTGAATAAAGGCTCTGATTTTGTTAGGTTAGTACAATCAAGTGAGAGAGTAAGGAAGTCAAAGGACATTCAAGGAAGTAATTATAATGGCTCCCATGGAATCTAAGCCAATTAAATTTTATTAATTTTTTTAATGTTTTATTTATTTTTGAGACAGAGAGAGACAGAGCGTGAGCAGTGGAGGGGCAGAAGGAGAGCGAGACAAAGAATCTGAAGCAGGCTCCAGGCTCTGAGCTGTCAGCACAGAACCCAATGAGGAGCTTGAACTCACAAACTGCGAGCTCATGACCTGAGCTCAAGTCGGACACTTAACCGACTGGGCCACCCAGGTGCCCCGAATGTAAGCCAATTTAAAAGAAGATACAAGGTATCTAGGGAATGAAGTATAGCAAAAAATGTTGGTAAAATAAGCTGAATGGAATCTCCAGTGAGTAAATGTTGTGGCAACTGGGGGACTAGAGAAGACAAGCTGGAAAGAGTAAATGTACAGCGTAGGGCACACAAACCTGAGATTATGAAGGGGTTGCAGTACATGGTGTTGCATAAGGACTAGTTTAAAGTCCTACTCCCTTTATTAAATACATTTATAGTATGGAATGTTTTCACACAGATTATATAGTTAAATACTAAAAATGTAGCTACATGACAGCAAAAGTTCTATTTGTTGTCTTCTCTGATATTTATCTAACGTCAAATTATGAAGATGACATAAAATAATCTGAGTATACATTAGTTGAATAAATGGATGGATGAATGGATAGGTGTATGTATGGATGGATGTATCAAAGTGTTGTTATATTCCTAATTAACAGAGAAAACAAGTGCTTAGTAAATTAAAGCTGTATGTTGTTCAGTGAAGCTAAGAACCCTTCTGCGGTTCATCTGCCTTTGAAATACCAGTAACACACTCCAAAGGTATAAAGAATCCTCCTGCATTATTCCATCTCAACTTCTCTGCTCATAAGCACTACTTAATGCAAATATCAATATCTTCTTTCTTAGGAACTCAATTAATGGGCTCTTCTTTTGTTTTTTTTTTTATTTGTTGTATTGTTTTGCTACAAAAGTCCCCCAAGGTCAATCAGTGAGTATATCCTTTTTTTGCCACCCCCCCCCATTTTTTTTCCTAGTCTGTGAGTACATCTTTTCTTTTTTGTTGTTGTTGTTGTCAGCAATTACATCTTAAGTCAAAGACGAGCATTACAACCAAGTAATTGTAATATATGTGTGTGTGTTATATAACCAACAAACTGTATGTGTGTACATGTGTGTGTATGTAAAGCGAGCTGTTTGTCCCTTTCTCATAGAATCTAGTTACATAGTCTTCTCTCTCACTTCTGCAATCTAATAGCCAGTATCTCTTTCCATATTTTTTACCAAAAGAAGAAAATTAATTAATAGTCCATATACTAGCACTATGTCTCAAAAGTTAAAAAACAAAAAAAGAATACATGTATTGGACCATTTAATCAAGTCAGTACTGTTGAAACAGGCCGTGACTAGTTCATGTATAGGTCTGATAACCCAGTAATAAATAGGAAGAAAATCTGGCTTAACTGCGGGACTAAAAAAAAAAAAAAAAAAAAGTCTTTATGAGGTCTTATGCCAAGTGTGAATGTGTCTTTCCCACCCCGACCCCACACCCAGTCTAAGGGCATAGCAGGCAATGAAATTAAGGTTTTAGATCCTCTGACCTACAAGGTCCTTGCTCCAATGCAGGCTGCACTAACAACCAAATCAGTTCAGATCTTTCAGGACTTAGGGAGGTGTTGTAAAGCTGTGCCCACTCAGTGATATTCTTATTTGTCCTGGATGTTTGTCCTTTTTGCTCAGTGGTTTATTGAGTGAAAGCAACCCGTTATTCCCAAATTTCTTTGAACCTTGACAAACTCTTCATATTGTCAAGTATATCAGGGATACTTTAATAATACAGGACTGATCTACCAAAAAAAAAAAAAAAAAAAAAAAAAAAAAAAAAAAAAGGATTGTCAAGAAAATAAGAAAGCCATGTTGTGAAAAACAAAACTTAGAAGCTCAAAATGAACTCCTTTAGAATTAAACCTCATTGTACATATGCTTTGAATACAGTATTAAAAATATTTTGGGGGCAACTGGGTGGCTCAGTCAGTTGAGCATCTGACTTCAGCTCAGATCATGATTTGTATGTTCGAGCCCCACATTGGGCTCTGTGCTGACACTTCAGAGCCTGGAACCTGCTTTGGATTCTGTGTCTCCCTCTCTCTCTGCCCCTGTCCTACTCAATCTCTCTCTCAAAATAAATAAACGTTAAAAAATAAGAAAAATAGTATTTTTGGATCTCTGCAAAAACTGCTCTACAGTCTTCTACTATAAAAGTTACAGTGAAGAGGTCTGAGGTCTGTGTGGTAGTTTCTGTCTCACAGATGTCTTATATGCCTAAAAACACTTTTCCCATTGTAGGTCATGAGCATTTAAGCAAATTTAGAATTTTATTTCAGGAAAATGATCTTTTTAATATTCCATTTTGAATAGTGTTTATTTTTCATTTATTGAGTACTCTACCTCAAAGGTACCAATGATTCCTTCTTAATTTCTTTTCAGTATCAAATAACTTTTTAAAGAATGTTTTAACATATTTGTCCTTTTCATCCACACTTTCTCAAGATTTTCCTTGTAATTAAAAAAATTAACTATGGTCTCTGATGATTATAATTTAATGTTCTTCAGAGAAATTATTTTGACCCTTTATTTAATTAGACCTATTAATTCTATCATTTTATTTTTATTCTTTTTTGAAATTTTTTTATTAAAAAAAGAAGATGCCATCACATGGAATAAAGAAAAAGTTGAGAGAATCTTTCTGTTTACTATGTTATACTTTCTCCTAGGAAGAGTCTTTGTTACATATTTCTTCCCTCCATACTCTCTTCCCTTTCCCTTCCTTTCCTCCTTCCTTCCTTCCTTCCTTCCTTCCTTCCTTCCTTCCATCCATCCATCCATCCTATAATTTATTCACATAGGAGCAATATCATTTCTTTTCATCTCCAATGCTTGGGGATTTCTTTCCAAAATTTCCATTTGCTCTGTTACAATACTGTGATATTTTAAACACAATATTTACAACTACATATGGGACTTGTTATTGTGTCTGAACTACAACTTAAGGGGGGTTAGTTTTGTTTTATCACCTCGCTTGTCTGTGTTCAGAAAAGGTTCGCATAAGAGCTAAAGTGGGTTGACTTTGTTGTTATTGTTAGAACATCCGGCTTCCGTTCTCACTGTCAGACGGTTAAATTCTATAACAAGATTCACTTTACAGAGTTGAATGGTGATGTTGTTCTACTGAGGGATATTTTCAAGTTTTAAATAGCCCCGAAGTCATTATTTATATGACAGAAGACTTTGCTTTGTTTTTCTTGCTTTCACTTATCTTTACCTCATCCCCAATATCCATTTCCTTACTCCCCAGATGAAAGAGGATAAGAGAAGGTGCTCAAAGTTTGTATTTCTACATTTCAGGATTTGTTAATTCATGAGTTTTACTCTCAGGAAATAAGAAAATGGTTAAGTATCATTTATTTCCAGACTATTCCTTTTATTTCCTTATTTTGTTTCTTAATTTGATTGGTTGCTTTGGTTCTTCTTTTTTTTTGTTAATACTACTGGGATTTGCCCCATTTTTCGTTGGCTATAATGGAAGAGAGATTCTATGATATGGTTTCAATCAGGCATCTTAATCTGGATGTCTCCATTAGTCTGCATTTTAAATGAATTTTTAAAACCTAACATTCAATAAACCAAATGAAGCATCTCAGCTTACTTGTCAAGGCTTGCCCATCTTTTCCACAAAATATTGTCACTAGGATCATAGTTCAGACTTCCATTTTTTAATAGAAATACACAATAGAAATAATATTTTCCATTATTTTTTCCTGTGGTAATATTGATACCTAATTTCATTGTATTATAGCTTTCCTAGCAATGGCGCTTTTACTTGTGTTTTATTTTTATTTATTTATTTATTTTTTTTATCGTTTATTTATTTTTGAGACAGAGGGAGACAGAGCATGAACAGGGGAGGGTCAGAGAGAGAGGGAGACACAGAATCTGAAACAGGCTCCAGGCTCTGAGCTGTCAGCACAGAGCCCGACGCGGGGCTCGAACTCACGGACCGCAAGATCATGACCTGAGCCGAAGTTGGACGCCCAACCGACTGAGCCACCCAGGCGCCCCACTTGTGTTTTATTTAAGGGAAAAAAAAATTACGTAATTCAGTAATCTCTACGTAAGAATATTTCTCAGGATTTTTTTACGCTCTCTTTTCTTATATTATTTTCATTCAAACATAAGAAATGACATGCCGAGATAGGAGAATGTCTAGATTTCTTCTGTACAAACCAATGAGAGAAAATAAAACATAATTTCCATGTTTTTCCAAAGGATCTTAAAAAGTGGCACGAATGCACATTATTCTCCCTTTGTTTTATTGCTTGAATTTATTAAAACATTTTTGAATAGAGTCCTTGAAATTTATTCCAGGACACATTGCTACATAAATGCTAGGGAAGTGGACAAGAGGCTCTCACAGCTCTCTCCCTCCCTCAGACAAATCACAGCTCAGTATGATATCCTGTTACTTTTATTTCTATAGTTGCTAAAGAGAACGGTGGTAATTTTAGAAAAGTTAACAGCATCTGGAGGTGTCAGTGTTCTTGGGAGCAATTTGAATCGAAAGAGAATATATACCACATATACTGAAATTTGAGCCTACTCCAACTTCAGGGGATACAAGGTTAGAATTAAGCACTGTTCTGTTCAGTGGGAAACTCCACGTAGTGAAAGAACACAATTTACTTTTCCAATTCAATAAGTCTTCAAAAAACTTTAAAGCTGAAGTCAGTCAGGTAAGTGTTTTAACCTCAAAGAGTTAATCCAAAGTAGCTCTTGAACTCTTCAGTTTAGCTAGGCTAGAAAAACTGGGCCAGGGTGTTAAATATAGAAATAACAGATCATGCGAGATCAAAAATTAAAAAAAAAAAAAAAGCGTGTTGGTCTCAAGAAATAGACAACTGACTGCAGAGTAACAAAAAAGTTCACTGCTTGGGATGTGAAAGTGTTTCCTCCCTAAGGGGAGGGAGAAAAAAAAACAAAAACAAAAACAAAACCCTCAAGGCAACCTTGCTATATGCTTAAGCAACAACATCCCTCACAACCTTGTCATGTGAGACCACTTAATCAGACTGCATGTTTACGTGTTACCATATATGGGAGACAAAAAATAACAAAATTTCTGAAAGAAACTACGCCGTGAGGCATTCAGGGCTCAGTACTTCAGCTACAAACCCAACTGAGCAGTGCTGGCACAAATAAAGTTCCTTCCTAAAAAGAAAAGTCTTGGTGTCCTGACTGTGCAAGAATCCTGCTGCAAAAGCGCTGCCTATATCAGACATCTTAAAGCTTTGCAGAATTAACTGTTATTGTTTTAATATGTGAATTAAAAATTCTTTTTTTAATATATATTTTTTAAAGATTATTTATTTTGTGAGAGAGAGAAAATAAGAGAGCATGAGCAGGGGAGGGGAAGAGATAGAGGGAGAGAGAAAGAAACCCAAGCAGGCCCCACGCTGTCAGTGCAGCCAGGAGGCCGGACTTGAACTCACCAACTGTGAGATCATGACCTGAGATGAATCCTAGAGGTGGATGCTTAACTGACTGAGCCACCCAGGTGCCCCTCAAGCAGCTCTGCATTTTTAACAGATCAAGTCATTTCTGAGGCAAGATAAGTAAGTGCCTAAAAACGTAAGGTAGTTATTTCATTATTCTCAATCGGCAAACTGATGAGTTCTCTGAAAGGCAAGTCCAGATGAAGTCGTGGCATTGATTCTGAAAAATAGTTCCAGACAATGCAGAGGACATGAATGTGCAGAGGATAATTCCCAGGGCAAATGAGGGAAGGACAGAAGTGGAAATGAGAACAGGGTATGCTGATCCAAAAGCCGCACTGGAAGTCTGGGTGATGTAAATATCACGGCTGCTGTCTTACATGCCCTGCAACACAGAGTCGTAACATCTAATTCACTGTTCAGTGCGTCTTCAGTTCACCCAGCAACATTATCAGTAATTACAAGGAGAAAGCATCTCTCACATTATGAAAACCCAGGCTCTGGCTAAAAAGCCTCCGTCATTATCCAACCTGGTTCGTCCTGATGAAGGAACCATGCCACAGCAGGAAGGCTTTTGTATTTGCAATCAATGCTTTCTTCTCTTGCCTGCTATGTGACAGAGAATGTTTTGCCTAACTGTGCATCTACCAGTGCAGCTCAAGAATTAACAAGAATATCCAATTTCTGGTGGATAACCTCATTCCACATCCATAGGGGCAAATACTTCAATGCTGCTCATACAGATTCTTGTTGCAATCAGTTTATTCTTTTATTGTTCCTTAGACAAGATGAGTCAAAAGTCTCTCAGATGAAGCTGTCACCGAAATGCAGAAAATTTTCTGCTTTTAAATAGGCTTTCTTTTTAGGGCCTGGTTATGCACTAAAAGTAACTGGTAGTGAGGATAAGACAACAGCTCTGCAGACCCCAGTGGGTTTCCTATTACCCTTTGCTTTTCCTGTACGACACAAACACGTATTCTGTTTGGAGGGTGTTTTTTGTGAGTTTCAGGATTGTGGAAATGCTACTTCTAGGAACATTTCCTAAACTCATTTTTCTGTCTTTTCCCTTCCCAGGAAAGTGTGAGTATACGTCATAGCTCACAGTTCTCTCCTCTCTGCACAAGTGGCCATACCCAGGTGTTCTAGACTGAGAAATTCCCCAAAGACAAGCTGTTATTCACTCTGTACCACTAGCTTCTAGATCAGTATTTGCGTTGTAGTAGGAATGCCAAGATATATGTAAATAATGAATAATGTGTTGAATGAATTAACGCAAGCATGGATTCGGGGAGGAACGGGACCAACTGAGGAAATCAAGAAAGGCTTTCCTGAGAAAGTGAAGCTTGAACTGGTGTTTGAAAGAAAATGGGAACTAACTAGGTGAAGCAAAGGGAAAGTAGAAAATAAAGATTTCCTGTCCGTTGATTTGAGACCAAAATATCCTGCTGACAATCTTACAGATTTTAAGACAGAATCATTCTCCAAAGTACGGTAAACTGGGGGATGGTGCATTAGTGCTAAGCTACAGAGATACTGGTCTCCAACCCTCATTTCACTCCCACTGAGCCTCTTTTCTGGTAACAGGGCCTTAGCACTCAAGCTCCAATCCGGACATGCCTCTTTCTTGTCTCTTCATGGACACATCCAGCTGTCGTTCTAGCCTCTATTCTATGAGTATTCTGCATTCCTGTTGTAGTAAAGTGTCTCCAGTCAGCTGAACTTGAGTTCTTTTTTGACTTTGCCATTCTCCTCATTTCTGAGGTAGATTCCTGTGGGTGGATTCTGTTGTTTGCTTATAGACCTGCAGATAAAATCTGGTACCTGCTTACCCATGTCTTTTAGCTAAATAATCATGGACTCGCCACCACTCTTCTCATTAGTGTCTTGATTAAATCCCTTCCTGTATTTATGGTGACGATGTTTGCTTGAACAAAGCCCACGGGTTGCTTTCTTTGGAGAACTCTTCCTGTCTGATGGAACTTCATAGGCTATAGCTCTTAAATACATATTCCCTATGAGTGAGTCTATAGGAGGAAGGCGCATCCAACCCCACCAACACAAAAGGAACAAACCTTTTAGTTTTTTCTCTAAAAAAAAAAAAAAAAATTTCATTGGGGCCCAACTTAGGACAGCTTCCCAGGATACACAATCCTCAGAAAGAAGAGAGTGCTCTGGAGGAAGAATGTTTGATACAGGGTTATGTACATATTTTTTAACATCAAGAGTTATAATTCATCATGACATAAGACATTTCAGAAGATTACAAAATTTCATGTTATGTTTTCAGTACAAGTTTGCATGCTTCAGAGCTATGGGAACTTAGGAAGATTCTTACTCTTATTTCTAGAAATGTTGCTTTTAGGTTATTTACTAACAAAGTACATGTACAATGATGCTTAGGGCAGAAACAGTGTCTGTGCTGTCAAACTTGGTTAAAGCATTTTGACCTTTGTAAAAGCTAAAAATATAGCATCTCTGATTGCCCAGGAACAGAGCCTACGACACCAAAATTTCAAATTTTCTTATCACTATGAATAAGTTGTCATTATTTTGAATAGCCACCATATATGGTGGTCAACACAGGCCTAAAGGACAACAGCCACCCATCTCTACTGTAGAGGTCTGAGTACCCAGGATGCCTGATTTGGGAGTTCTGATAAAGCAGCAAAATCATATGGAAATATGACCGTACAGATTAAAATATGAAGGAGGTAGAAGGAAGAAGAGCTTGTCCTATGGCTCTGACCAAGGAAACTTAAGTTCCTAACTTTAGATACTGGGTTAGTTCTAGATGCTACTCTGGTCTACTTTACAACAGGAATACTTTCTTACTGGGAAAAAACAAAAAAAACTAAAAACTGAATATTTTCTATCCAGAAACAGTCCACATTTATAGTTTATTCTGATATACACATAGGTATTTAGTGTCACCTTTGTTTTGAATGCAAGAGATTACAAAGATAAATAAAAACAGATACATTACATGCCTTCAGAGAATTTACAACCCAAGGAGAAATATAGATATAAATCAAGGAATATTGTACACACGCATGGGGTTTTAAAATGTAAATGTGACTACAGATACAGAGAGGTAAATGGTGCTGAGTGGAGGAAGAGAGAGAAGAATCAAGTCAGAAGTGAGGACTTCCTTGGGAAAGAGAAGCTCAAGCTGAGATCTGAAGGAAAGTGGAGGTCAACCAGGGGAGGGAAAGAGGGCAGAACATTCAAGGGAGAGAGAAGAATATACACAAAGGCCATTGGACAGCGCTGAAAATTAGGACCGAAGGCTGTAATTCCTGGGTAACAAAGTTCACATAAAGTAGGGGGCAAAAGAGAGAGCATGCATGGCTACGCATACAGGGCCTGGCTGACCCCATTTGGAAATTCTGTCTTAATCCGAGGATCATTAGAAAGGCATTAAAAGGGATTCCAAGCATGTTATTTTCCTTCTGAAAAGATTACTTTGGCTGCTTTCTGTAGAATGATTTAAGAGTAGATGGCAACATGGTATATAGATATTGGAAACATCTTCCAAAGTATAAAGGTGAAACATAGTTGAACTTAGAGAAAGAAATAACAAACAAACAAAACCTTTAGTTTCAAAAAAATGACAAGGAAATTGAAAATCAGGGTGGCAAATTTACATTGGTGATGGAGCTCCGAGGATAGATATGTTGTTCTCTGTAACTTATAGCATGGATTTTAATTACCTGTTGGAAGACACAGAAAAGATAAAACCTCATGTCCTTGCAAGGTGAAGGTGTGGCAATGATAATTCATATAAAGAAAGGGTGCTGCAGAGAATATCATGTAGAAAGGGTAGTCTAGTTAAGGAAAAATCAGCCTATTATGAGGAAGAGATCTAAAACCTTTTTCTGTCTACAGGAGACCCTGGGAGTATATAGACATTACCGTGGTCAGAATTTATAACTGTAGACAACACCCACTGTGAGCCTTATGTTCAATCTCATACCATCGGAACAGACCAGGACATTCTCAACATGAGCGAACCTAAGTGGATCACTTACTGGTAGTGCTTCATACAAATACAAGCGATTGCAAATTCTTTCAATAGATTCCTCCCTCACCCAATCTTCACAATATTTTCACAGTAAAAGGTACTTTGGTAGGCATTAAGTACAAAATTACAAATTTAAAAAGCATGTAAGGAAATTAACTATCTTGATTATAAGTAAGCAGAAAAAAAAAGAAAAGCAGAATCAATATCCAAAGTGTCCTTAATGAGGGGCGCCTGGGTGGCTCGGTCGGTTAGCGTCCGACTTCGGCTCAGGTCATGATCTCACGATCCGTGAGTTCGAGCCCCGCGTCGGGCTCTGTGCTGACAGCTCAGAGCCTGGAGCCTGTTTCGGATTCTGTGTCTCCCTCTCTCTCTGCCCCTCCCCTGTTCATGCTCTGTCTCTCTCTGTCTCAAAAATAAATAAACGTTAAAAAAAATTAAAAAAACAAAAACAAACAAACAAAAAAGTGTCTTTAATGAAACGCGCACACACACACATACACACAACATGTAAATAATTACATGTTTTGGCCAGGGTGTGTGTGTGTGTATTTATAAATTGTAGAGTGCTTTGGGCAGTAGACATTTTAATAATATTAACTTTTCCAATCCATGACTATGGAATATCTTTCCATTTGCTTGTGTCGACTTCAATTTCTTTCATCAATATATTGTAATTTACACTGTACAGATCTTTCACCACCTTGATTAAGTTTATTCCTAGGTATTTTTTTTTTGGGGGGGGAGTGCAACTGTAAATGGGATTGTTTTCTTAAACAAGTAAGTCTCTTTTACTTCATTATTAGTAAATAGAGATGTGATTAATTTCTGTAAATTGGTTTTGCATCCTGCAACTTTACTGAATGCATTTATGAGTTCCAGCAGCTTTTTGGTGGCATCATTAGGACTTCCTATGTATAGGATCACATCATCTGCAAACGGTGAAAGCTTTACTTCTTCCTTACCAATATGGATGCCTGTGGTTTCTTGTTTGATTGCTGTGCCTAGGACTGCCAGTACTATGTTGAATAAAAGGGGCAATCCTTGTCTTGCTCCTTTACCTTAGAGAAAAAGCTCTCAGGTTTTCACGGTTAAGTATGATGTTAGATGTGTGTTTCCACATATGGTCTTCATTATGCTGAGGTATGTTTCTTTTAAACCTATTTTGTTAAGGGTTTTTATCATGAATGGATGTTGTACATTGTCAAGTGATTTCTCTACATCTATAGAAATGATCATACAGCTTTTTATCTTTTCTCGTTAATGTGATGATGTACCAATTTGTTTGATTTGTGAATATTGAACCACCCTTACATTTCTGGAATAAATCCCTCTTGGTTGCGATCAGTGACTTTTTAAATGTATTGTTGGACTTAGTTTGCTAATATTTTGTTGAGAATTTGAACAGCAATTTTTAAAAATTATCACACTGAAAAGCCAAGGCCCAGATGACTGGTGAATTCCATTAAACATTTAAAGAATTAACACCAATTCTTTACAAGTTTTCCAAAAACTAGAAGAAGGAATATTTTTGAATTCATTCTATGAGGCCAATGTCTCTTGATAGGAAAATCAGATATGTTTATGAATGCTACTAGCAAATTTATATAAAAGATCAAAAAAGTGAAATAAACTCAGTGTATAGCAGCAGCAGAATTCATAAATTCTGATACACTCAAATAACTTAATAATGTACAGTAATCATTCATAAGAAAAGGTAACTATAGAACAATATTTCATTAGAATTTATATTGAAAAATCCTCACCAAAATACTAGCAAATTAAATCTAAAAGTACATCGAATGGATTATATATCAACTGAGATTTACTCTATAATTGGTTTAACAAGGTTGGTTTAACAACTAAAATCAATTAACGTATTATACCATACCAATAGAATAAAGGGCAAAAATGACAAGATTATCTTAAAAGATGTAGAAAAAGCAATTTATAGAATTTAACAACCCTTACGATTAAAAAAAAAACAAATATAGAAGGGAGTTTATTCAAACTGATAAGCTCCATCTACACACACACACACAAAAACAAAACAAAACAAAACAAAACAAAACAAAACAAAACAAAAAAAAAAAAAAACATCATGCCCGGTGAAAAACTAAATGCTTCCTCCCCAACAGTAGGAACAAGAGAAACGATGTTTGCTATTGTTATTTATTTTCAATATTTCACTGAAAATTTTAGCCGGGATCATTAGGCAAGGAAAATTAAAGGAAGGAATCAAAATGGGTAAGTAAGAAGTAAAAGCATCTCTCCTTGCAGAGGACATGATCTTGTATGCACAAAACCGTAGATATCCACTACTATATAGTAATACTATTTACCATACTAATACTAGATGCTACTATAAGTAATAAACAAGTTAAGTGATGTTGCAGGGTATAGATCAATATACACAATATTATATTTCTATACATTAGCGATAAACAATATGAAATGAAGTTGAAAAAAAAAAATCATTCAAAATAACACCAGGGCAATGAGGTGGCTCAGCAGGTTAAGCTTCTGACTCTTGCTTTCAGATCAGGTCATGATTTCATGGTTTGGTGAGTTCGACTCCAGCATTGGGCTCCACGTTGCGCCTCTCTCTCTCTCTCTCTCTCTCTCCCTCTCCCTCTCTGCCCCTACCCTACTTGTTTGCTTTCTCTCTCAAAATAAATAAGTAAACTTAAAAAATATATTTCTTTAAAATAACACCAAAGCGGTAAAATATTTAGAAAAAATGTAACAAAATAGGTACAAAATGGTTCTCTGAAAACAATAAAACATTACTAAATGAGATTAATGACATCTAGATAAATCTGAACACAAATTAAATGGAAAATTACTTGAAATATATAATATACTTAATTGACTCAAGAAAATACATATGTAATTGTTAAAGTATTTAAATCTATAATTGAACAGATTTCAATGAAATATGGCCTAGAAATTTTCAAAAGTGAATCCAGTTAAACGTATAAATATTGAAAGAAAATAAGCCTAATTTCAGGAAAAATAAAAATGAGATCTCTTTGTAATTCATGTTATTATGTTAGTATAGATTTGGTATCACAGGAAGGGAAATTTGGGGTGAATCTTAGTTTTGAGGTTAAGATATAAAGATCAATATTTTTATAGTAACAGCACAAAAATACAGTGGAACAAAGTTAGTCAACCTGAAACAGTCAATACACAGAAAAACACATGGTTAAGTGTGGTCTAGTCAAGAGATTCATGAATTCTTTTATGTTAGAATATGTATAAATTATATCTACCACAATAAAAACATATAAAATGCTGCTAAACCTCCAGAGTAATTAGGCAACTTTAAGCCAAAGGTGATATTATTACATCTCAATAAATAGGTTGGTTCAAATATCAAATTTTTATTTGTTATTATTTTTTAATGTTTTTATTTTATTTTTGAGATAGAGACAGAGTGTGAGTGGGCAAGGGGTAGAGAGAGAGGGAGACACAGAATCCAAAGCAGGCTCCAGGCTCTGAGCTGTCAGGACAGACCCTACGCGGGGCTCGAACTCAGGAACGGCGAGATTATGACCTGAGCCGAAGTCAGATGTTTAACCGACTGAGCTACCCAGGTGCCTCTCAAATTTTTATTTAAAAATTTGTTTATGAGTGCCATTAGCTGCTCTATACAAAATAGCAAAAAAGTGAGACTAAGCATGTAACAACAGAGTAAATTTATAAATTGTGATGCATTCAAATAATAACTTAAGTAGTTATAACAGATGAAGTAGAGAGATATATGCTGTTCAAGTTACTACAGTTTCAGAACATATCACTTGAGTAAAGAGCAGTGTAACAACCAACTTTTATGTGCTTGGTTTTCATTGGTCAGAATTCAGATAAAATACAGGGGAAATGGTTTATCCCTTTTTCATCCTGTCTGAGGCCTCAGGTGGCAGACTGGAAGCGGGGGCATCACTGCAACTGAAAAGCATGCTTATTCCCAGATCTGCTGAGGCTGGCTGCCAGCTTGATCATCTCAGATCCTCTCCATGAGTCTCTCCACATGGACTAGTTTTGGTTTCCTCCTATCAGGGGGCTGATTTCCCTTGAGCAAGCATCTTAAAATTGAGACTAGAATGGAAGCTGTATCCTTCTTATAATCTACTTCAGAAGTCACATAGCGTATTTCTGCTACATTTTATTGGTCAGACACCAAAAGCTCCTTCCCCGATTCAAGATGAGGGAACCCTCAGACATGTCTCAGGAGGACTGTCAAAGCCACATGGTTAAGAAAAGCATATAGGATGAAAAAGACTGTCACAGCCATTTAGGAAAATAAAATCTGCTGAGCATCTCTAGTGGCATAAATGCAATGTTGATAAGAAGGGCAAGTTGCAATACAATAGAATTCTATTTGTGTAGAATGTTGAAATGTTAATATATACACTGTATCTACATATGGATGCATATATTTAAAATTTATTAATGTCTATTTATTTTTGAGAGAGAGAGAGAGACAGAGGCAGACAAAGCACAAGCAGGGAAGGGTCAGAGAGAGGGAGACACAAAATCCCAAGCAGGCTCTAGGCTCCAAGGTATCAGCACAGAGCCCCACGTGGGGCTCAAAGTCACAAACCGTGAGATCATAACCTGATCTGAAGTTGGATGCTTAACCGACTGAGCCACCCAGGCGTCCCTGTATGCATATATTTTATAATGCATGTGTACAGTTAAAGGAAAAAGAAATTCTGTAACAATGAAGAAAAAATAATTAAAGGTGTTATCTTTAGGAATATTGGAGGGAGAAGTGATTCTGAAGGAATACACAAGAAACACCCAAAAGAAAGTACAAAGTTATAGGTTTCATTTCCCTAAATGGGTGGCATGGGTGTTCACTGTAGTGTACTAATCTAAGTGGAGGATAGATCCCACAGGACTCTGGATTTAGTTATAAATGGGACACTGGGGAAAGGGAGATGCCAACGATGCATTCTCGATACAGAATTCAAAGAGGGGACTGATGACGATACCCTGCCCTAAATGGTGTCTAGTTATTACAATAGAGGAATAGGAAGATATTAACAGTACATATATAATTAGACACAAGGCCCTTGGGTCAGTCTTCTTTACATCATTATGACCCTACAGAGAAATCACAAAATTCCTAGACATCATTCTGGGATTTTAAGAGGCGTGTGGTTCAATAATATCCCATGTATATTAAGGTGACTTAGCAAAATTTCTGCTCTACTCAACATTCCAAGAAATATTAAAGGTTGGGTATCCCTTTAAAACTGCTTTATTTATGGGGTACCTGCACGGCTCAGTTGGTTAAGCGTTAGACTTTGGCTCAGGTCATGATCTCAGTTTGTGAGTTTGAGCCCCACAGCGGGCTTTGTGCTGACAGCTCAGAGGCTGGACCCTGCTTCGGATTCTGTGTCTCCCTTTCTCTCTGTCCCTCCCCCACTCACACTCTGTTTCTCTCTTTCTCACAAATAAAACAAACATTAAAAATTAAAAAAAACCTATTTTATTTACAAATGGACAATATGTATGCACATGTGTCTGAATTTTAAGGTCCCCAAATAGATAGTTTTCCCTTTCACAAAAACATTTTTCCCAGCACTATGAGCAATGCTGAAAATTGAGCCTCTAGATGTTCTCTTTTGGTAAAGCTCTTCAAATTAAAAAAAAAAAAAAGTTTTATTGTTGTTGTTGTTGTTCTTTAAACGCAGATATCTAGAGGTGAAACAAACCTACATGTGGTGACTATTTATCCACACATAGGTCATAACAAAAGACACCCAAAAGTAAGATCACAGAGGAATGGTCCTCGGTGGGGAAAAGACACAGAATGCAGATGCTGGAAGGAAAAAAAAAAAAGCAGTTTTAGAAGAGAGGAACACTTAAGGAATCACTTTTTCTCCCTTACAACTTTTCTGAAGGGAGAACATGGCAATTTTACCGCAAGATCAACATATGTGGCTAGAGACACTTTACATCACCAGCTTAAATGTATAAATTGACTGCGGCATTATGGGAGACAATAAAAAAGTATTTAGTAGAGTAATAATATCAGTTAAAGAGCTTTTTAGAAATGTTTCAAATAATACATACAGAGAAAATTACCCATGAAATCGATAAAGACCTATGAGCAAATGTGTTGCTTTAAAAACAAAAAGAAGGAGAAAAACAGAATAAGGAGTTCAGAATCTGTTATGTAGGTCAGATACCTAGTATTAATTGGTTTCAAAGGGGTTTGTGCTTAAAAATAGAACTCGTCCTGTATAGAAAAGACAGATATTTGTTCTGTTTACATGTAAACTGGGACAATTTCCTTTAATGTGGGTATGAAAACTGGAATAAGGAAGGCCACTCAAGAGAAGAGATTCCCAAGCCTTCTATTTTTTCTTTTTATTTATATATTCTTTTTTTCACCTGACAAAAGTAAAAGAGAAGAAAAAATTCCATAGCCACAGGTGAGCAATAAAAGAGACATAAAAGAAGACGTTTGGGTAGAAATAGTCCCTCAATAATAATTTTTGTCTTTTGAAATGGATCTCAGGGTGTAAATGTTCAGTCACTGAAGTTTGACTCCTGAGAAATCAGCTTGGGTAAGCTCGGTTTCTTTCATTCGTGTATGAAGAAAAACTACAAGCTGCCCAGCCTAATCAGCATTAATTCTGTGCATGTGACTGAAACACGTTCATTGCAATACACTGGATATTTCTGTCAAAGGCTGTGGAGTGTTGCTAGGATTTAACCAGACTTTAGTCTTGCAGTATTCCCACTTTCAAAAAAAAAAACATGTTAAAAAGTGTGTATATGTACATAATACCATAGAATGTACATATTATATGTATCTGTACAACTTCACCCATTTATCCAGGATTGTTCTAAGGAAAATACGGACTGGAAATCCCTTCTACAGTGATTCTGTGGCAAATTCTACTTTCTTTTAAAATCCCAATAATAATATTAACCTACGATCCCTGAGAACAAGTCATTTGGGTGGAGAATGTAACCATCATGAGTATATTTTAGGGGGAGAAAAGCGGACTCAGGTTGAAAATGTTCACTTGAGGCCAGGGTGAGAACTCACAAAGCATGCCCTAGCAGGGGAAAAGCCAGGATCTGCATTTTCTAGAATCCTTTTCCTGGGAGACAGTTTGCCAATGAGAAGTTGTGTGGCATTGAGGAGACAGAAAGCAAGTGGACACCCAAGTTCTCAGGAGGCTGCTGCAGCCACATGTGGGCAGAGACATTCCTGACAGCAGGGCCGAGGGCTCTCGGAGGCCACAGTCTTGCAGACTGAGGCAGCTAGTGAGGACTTCTTCCTTCTCCTTCTTCTCTTCTTCCTCCTCTTCCATCCCTTCCCTCTCTTCCTACTTCTCCTTTTTTTTTTTTTTCCTGGAGAATTGTAACAACTTGGTGACAACTTTGGGAACTACCTGCTTTAATGTTTTTGGCTGAATTCTTGGGTGCTGGATTCCCTGCCCATCGGCACCAGTTTCCACAGCCTTTAGAGGCACCCTCCTTGGCTTCTGTTCCTCCTACTTTTCCAAAATCACGTAAGCCCTCAATTCTACGATTACATCCTTTATACTCAGAATGTGTCATTTGCCTTGTCTCTCCTTAACAATTAAGCCCTGAGGAGGATATTTAAAATCTGTCAAGGACCCTACTCAATTCACGTTAAGATACAACCAGTTCTCACAGTCTCTCACCCCAGCTATGAGTAAGACCCTATATCAGACAGTGTGAAGGGTTTTTCAGCCCCAAATGTGCCCATCTATATTCCCCTGGACACCACTCAGTTCACATCTTACAAAGTACTTTTCTCAGACATTGAAGGGGTTCTGTAGCATGGTGCTGAGAAGCAGAATTCCCCTGAAGGTAGTTTCCAAAAGGCAGCAGCGATTGGTAACAGGGTATCTGTGAGAGGCCAGGGCATCAGCACCGCTGCTGGAGTGACCGTGGAACCAGGGGTCAGGGGGAGAACCACCCTCATTTCTAGAAGGTCACTAGTGTGGTTCCAACAGCTGGGTGAGAGCGTGTACAGGAGCCAGACTACAGCTGGTTCACAGGCTCTGGGGACTGAAGTAACTTCATGATTTGGGGGGTCACAAAATATTTAGGAAAATAATGTCATCAAACAGAAAAAGTAACTAGTAAGTGATGGACATTTAGAAAACGATGAGAAACCTGGAGCTAAACACTGTATCCATTTAAATACTACAATGGATAGGCGATCAGCCCATAAACTTCAAATATTGTACTTTGTGTTGTCACGCCCATTTATGTTATATAGGTGAAAACCTTAACCATTTCAGTTCCATAAATAACCCATTGTTCGTGTTCATTATCAGTCAACTTTATGGCTTTTCTTGATTTTTTCATGCATGTTGCCCATAGCAAGGGATTAAATGGTCCTGCAAATAAGTATGATATTGATATTGCTGACTATAAGCTGATAAAGTAATAGTAATGCTATATTAATTAATGTATTATTAATATTATGTTAATATATTCATTATCATAGTGATTTTGGCTAATACGAACCAGTTCTAAACTACGGGTCTCCTCTCCCCTTCTGTGGACTGTCACAGATGATGCTAAGGTACCAACGGCCACATCCTAGACATAGATAAACGCATATTCTAGGAGGTCAGAATATGCATTCCGGTAAGCCAGCAGTCTCTTGGTGAAACTCTGAACCCACCATACGTACTTCCTTCAAAAACTAATAGGGAGCAACTGAAATAGCAGATTAAATCCCCCTTTAATATGCGTACATTGTAGAAACAAATGTTAGTGGATGGGGAAGTGCAAGTACACATGCAAGGTCAATTAGTCTTCCGGCCTGCCATTGCTATTGTTCTTCCCATTATGTTTAACAGTTGGTGCCAAGGTAATGAATTATGGAAATGTATTTTAACATGAAACATAGAAAGATATTTTAATGTATTTAAAAAAAATCTCTGAGGCATAATTTATGACATCAAGAGAATACGTCAAGTCTGGATTCACCTAAACCATGGAGTTTGAAGGTGAACTTCCAGGCAATTTTAAAACATTTTCCCTACCTACACGGTTTAAAACTTGGCGATGGTTAACAAGCATCCTTGGCTCTGTCCCCCGCCTGCCTACACTAGAGAAAAACTACTTTGCACATGGAGGTCAGAGTGACCTGGTAAATGTTACCTGCCAATTGCTGGGTATTTAGGAAAGAAGAACAAGAAAGTCACAGAAAATGACCCAGGCACAGGCCCTTTGCCTGTCAAACAAGGAGAGAGGAGGATTAAAAATAAAAAATACATCATGTAAGGTTAAGAACTCCTGTTGTGCTAAGATTTTCTGAAGCCTGAAAATACCAGAGGCTTAAGTGTATCCAGAATGAAGATGAAAGTTCTGACCTAAGGTCATTAGTACGACACTCAACCTGTGACCGGGGCTCCCATAGGTTATTGCATTCAGCTTAACCACAGTTAGATGGACAAAGCAAGGCCACGGAAAATGACACTCACTCAATTTAAACATAATTTAATTCTCTGAGGACTTTTTAAATACGTTCTTGGAATCAGCATCTTAGAGCACTCTGACTGAATGCTGCTATTTTGGGAAAATAAAGTCGCTGCTATTGCTATTTTCTGCATGAATTCACGGATCGAAAAAACAAAGTGAGGTACCTTTTGGCCCTTTCTACAATGTAGGCTAAAATCACAGCATGCATGAAATTGTTGAAACAGATCTAATTTATCGTGTGGTAGGGTGTATTAGGATATACTACCAACGTGCACTTAGTAGGACGAGCATCTAGTACGGTAGGTCTTTTTCTACTTTAGTAAATGGACCTAGTTTTAGGCTGAGCTCTAAAAATCATCTCCATTATCCCTACCTCAGACTCCTCCATCTTGTTCAGAGTGTTTTCGGAAAGTTACATGAAGAACATGAGTACTTAAGAGATCACAGTAAGTCAAGAGGGGATCCTGAACGAGCAACAACGTTCTGGTGCGTCCAGATCTATCCCTAATTCTTCATGAAATGTCACCATCATGTCTGTCTCTGTAAACTCTTCATAAGGTAGAATGATCTGAGATAAACTATTCACAGACACAAAGCAGGAAGTGTTTAGCAGGCTGTCATATTGAACAAAAGAATGTTAACAATCTTGACCTTTGTCAAAGTATATTTCATTTGGAAAGGGGCATGGAAAGTCTAATAATGAAAAGTTTCATAAACTATAGTACAATAAAAAGGAATCCCTATAATTCCACAGGTCCAAGAATAAGTATGAACAAGAACCACCCTGGGGCCCTTGGGTGGCTCAATCACTTGAACATCCGACTTTGGCTCAGGTCACGATCTCACGGTTCCCGAGTTCCAGCCCTGCGTCAGGCTCTGTGCTGGCTGCTCGGAGCCTGAAGCCTGCTTCGGATTCTGTGTTTCCCCTCTCTCTTCCCCACCCCTGCTCACGCTCTGTCTCTGTCTCTCTCAAAAATACATAAACATTAAAAAAAAACAAAAAAACAAAAACAAGAACCATCCCTTGAGAAGGGTACAGACATGGCAAAATACGGGGTATGCTTTCCACCTCACTTTTAAAATAGACTCCAGACATTTTCATACTCATTCACATTAAAATAAAAGCCATAAATCTTAAATGTACCATTCAGTGATGTAATGTCCCATTACCTAACACTCCAATCAAGAAATAAAATATTTCCATCACGATCAGGACAGAAAGTTCCCTTATGTGGTCAACGCCCACAGCCACCACCATAGTTTTACCAGCTGTACAATTCATACAAATTTAACTCACTGTCTGTAGACTTTTGTGTCTGCCTTATTTTGCAAAATGAGGTTTTTTTGAGCACCATCTCTGTTGCTGAATGTATTATCAATATTGGTTTCTCTTTAATTGCTGAGTATTATTTGATTATATAAATATTCCCGGGCTTATCCATTTTATCAGTGACAGGAAACGGAATAAGAGATTTTAGCCTACTTGTAAGCTAACAAATTAGGCTGTCCCAGTTCCATAAGCGCTGACAAGACTAGAGAATCTTTGGTCGGAGATAAAACACGTTACTACTCATGGAAGAACAGAGGCATGAAATGCATGTTTGTATCAGCTTTTCTTGATCCACCTTCAAATCCCCTGTACATGATCTGGAGGTGGGAACGGATAATAGTGAACCTGCTCAATGTTTTCCTTGGAGAGGTTTTATCTTTATTATGATAAACAGAAAATAAATCCGTCTTCTACCCCAGTGTGAGACACTCTCTATGCATTCTAAGGCTGTTTTCTATACAAACATCCTTGAAAAGATAGTCCAGAACAAAAGGTGGTATAAGACACGCAGAAAAACCATGGAGAACTGTGTCAACACTTGGTGATACACATTTTAGTTGTTTGCAGTCTGGGACTACAATGTAAATTATTGAGGAATTTCCATGGAGTCAATCGTGTCAAGCGTGAATAAAAACAGTTTTTTTTTATTCCTCCAAAATTTTTATTCTGTCCTCCTTATTTTTTTTTTCTTTGCCAAGCACACTGGCAAGAGACAATACTGAATAGACAGATTTAGAACTGACTTTCTGTAATTTTGCCCTCAATCTTAGCATAAATAAATATTTTACCATGTATGATGTTAGCTACACACATTTAATATATGAAGTTTACTAGTGGAGAAAGTCCCCTCTATTCCTAGTTTGCTTAATATTTTTATAATGAATAGATTTCAGATGTTGATTTTTGTCAAATGCATTTTCTGTATCTATTAGAATGATTATGTATTTCCCCCTTATAGAATGACAACACCAAGCTAAACCCTACTGTGAACTGTGGATTCTGGGTAATCATAATTAATGTAGGTTTGTCAACTCTAACAAATGTTCCCCTCTGGTGGGGGAAATTCATAATGAAGGAGGCTATGCGTTCATGGGGGCAGAGAGTATATGGGGAATCTTTAGACCTTCCTTTTTATTTGCTAGGAACCTAAAATTGTTATAAAAATATGACTTCTGAAGTACCTGGGTGGCTCAATAGGTTGAGCGACTGACTCTGGCTCAGGTCATGATCTCACGGGCTCATGAGTTCGAGCCCTGCCTGGGTTCTGTGCTGACAACACAGAGCTTGGAGCCTGCTTTGGATTCTGTGTCTCCCTCTCTCTCTGCCCCTCCCCTGCTCACGCTCTCTCTCTCTCTCTCTCTCAAAATTAAATAAACATTAAAAAATTAATATAAATTCTTTTTTTAATTTTTTGAACATTTATTTTTGAGAGACACAGAGAGACCATGAGTTGGGGAGGGGGAGAGAGAGAAGGAGGGAGACACAGAATCTGACGGCAGGCTCCAAGCTCTGAGATGCCAGCGCAGAGCCCCACACAGGGCTTGAACTCATGAACTGGGAGATCATGACCTGAGTGGAAGTTGAATACTTAACTGACTGAGCCACCCAGGTGCCCCCAAAATATAAATTCTTATATAAAAAAAAAAAGACAAAAATAAATTTTCCGTTTACATAAAGCTCCAAAAGCTGTTACATTAAATTATATTATTTAAGAATACTGGCTGTCAGTCTCTTGATTTCGGCTAAGGTCATGATTTCGCGGTTCATGGGATTGAGCCCCATGTCAGGCTCTGTGCTGACAGGCTCGCTCTCGCTCTCGCTCTCTCCCTCTCCCTCTCTCTCGCTCTCGCTCTCTCCCTCTCTCTCTCTCTCCCTCTCTCTCTCTCTCTCTCTCTCTCTTCCTCTTTGGCTCATGCCCTATTTCTCTCTCTCAAAATAAACAAAATAAACAATATAGAAAAGAACATATACAAAGGCTTGAAACTCTCCAAAAAATCAAGGAAGCGACGCCAAAAATCAAAATAGTATTTAACTCCAGTAAAGAAACAGAAAATGTCAAAGAGGCATCTTGCAGGACAGGCTACTGGGGTGCTTACATTGTTCTATTTCTTGCTTGGACTGCTGGTTACATGACTATTTGCTTTATAAATCTTATTTAAACTGTACATATTTGTCATCATATATAATATACATAATAAATAATAAAAACAAGAATACCTCAGCACAAGGTGGATGATATATCATCGTATTTTATAACTGAAGTGTCTTTACATTATGCTTTACAAAGTGCCATTTTGAAAATGCCCTATCAAATTTAAATGCAGGAGCTATGATGATAAAATTGTACAATAGCTGACCTAGCTCTCACTTTATCACTTCTTCCATAGTGTAGATATGAAGACTGTGATTAAATGTAACAGAATAAAATGGGGTGTGTGACACTTAAAAGGAAGAAACATCTCTACGGATACTATTTCATCTCCTGTTTTTGGCAAAATGCTTATCCCTTATGAAAATTGAACAAATACTTAGGTGTGATAAAGCATAAAGTTTCTGGTATATCAAATTCACATTTGCTTAGTCTCAGATTGCTTTATCAGATATGTGTTCTATTTTCTTACCTGAAAGAATGAGTTGTCAGGACTCTGGGCTGTAACCCCAGAATAATCCATCAATATCATTTACAGACAAAGGTACCAACCTACCAGTCGGCTGGAAAAATGTTTATAAATACAATACTCCTCACATGAATACTTAAGATTTCATATTACATTTTTTTTTTACAATTTAGAGGTGCATTTTTTAAATTGAAGAATAGTTGAATGCAGTATTATACTCATTTCAGGTGTATAACATAATGATTCAGCATTTATATACACTGCAAAACAACCATCACCATAAGTCTAATTAATATTTGTCACCATATAAAGTTATTACAGTATTATTGACTACTTTCTCAAGGCTACACTTTATATCCCCGTGGATTATTATTATTACTTTTTACAGCTGAAGGACTGTACCTCTTGATCCCCTTCACCTACATTGCCTATTGACCCAAATTCCTCCTCCTTGGCAGCCAACAATTTGTCCTCTGTATATATGTCTGTTTCTGTTTTGTTTGTTCATTTGGTTTTTGTTTGTTTTTAGATTCCAAATATAAATGAAATGATATCTGTCGTTCTCCGGCTATTTCAATAAGCATAATACCACGTAGGTCCATCCATGTTGTCACAAATAATGAGATTTCATTTCATTTCCATTTATGGTTGAGTAATATGGCATTGTGTGCGTGTGTATATATATACGCACACACATACGCTTGTGTGTGCGTGTATGTATGTACACATATACCACACCTTCTACGTCTATTCATCTATCAACAGACACTTAAGTTGTTTCCAAAGTTTTGCTATTATAATTAATGCTGCATTAAAAATAGGGGTGGATATGCCTTTTCAAATTAGTGTTTCCTTTTTGTTCAAATACTCAGAAAAAGATTTTCTGGACTATATGATAGTTTTATTTTTAGTTTTCTGAGGAGCCTCTATACTGTTTTCCACAGTGGTTGCACCGATTTACATTCCCACCAACTGTGTATGAGGTTTCCCTCGTGTGAGATGATATCTCATCGTGGTTTCAATTTGTATTTGGTTTCATATTGTTTTTCCTTATGATTGAACATCTTTTCATCTGTCTGTTGGTCATCTGGGTATTTAGAAAAAATGCCTAGTCAGGTCGTCTGCCAATATTTTAATTACATTACATGTTTTTTGTTTTCGTTTTTTGTTCTTTCGTTACCAAGTTGTATGAGATCTTCCTACATTTTGGATGTTAACCCTGTATTGGATATATTATTAGCAAATATTTTCTCCCATTCAGTGGGCTGCTGTTTCATTTGGTTGATGGTTTATTTCACTGCAACATGAGTTTTAGTTTGATGTGGTCTCATTTTTTTATTTTGTCACCCTTGCCTGAGGAAATAGACCCCAAAAATATTTCTGAGACTGATATAATCGATTTATTATCTGTATTTTCTTTTAGGAGTTTTTATGGTTTCAGATCTTAAGTCTTTAATCCACGTTGACTTTATTTTTGTGTATGGTGTAAGAAAGTGGTCTAGTTTTGTACTTTTGCATGTAGCTGTCCAGAATTCCCAACAATCACTTATTAAATAGATGGTCTTCTCCCTGTTCATATCCTCACCTTCTATGTCATAGATTTATTGATCATATAAATATGGGCTTATTTCCAGGGTCTCTATCCTGTTCTATTGATCTGTTTTTGTATCCATAACTTACAGTTTTGATTATTAACGATAGCCAAAACAATCCTGAAAAAGAAAACCAAAGCTGGAGCCATCACAATTCCAGACTTTAATCTACATTACAAAGCTGTAATTACCATTACAGTATGGTACTGGCACAAAAACAGATCAATGGAACACACAGATCAATGGAACAGAATAGAGAACCCAGAAACACACCCACAAATGTATGCCCAACTAATCTTCAACAAAGCAGGAGAGAATATCCAATGGGGAAAAAAAAGTCACTTCAGTAAATGGCGCTGGGAAAACTGGACAGCGACATATAGTTTGAAATCAGGGAGTGGGGTACCTTCAGTTTTGTTTTTTCACAAGATGGCTTTATTTGGAGTCTTGTAGTTTTCTGTCCCTCTTCTCATTCTGTGACCTCTTTAATGTAAATGTCAGTGCTCTTGTTATCCTACAGGTCCCGTAAACCATTCTATTCTTATTTCCAAAAATTATTTTTTCTGTTGAGCTTGGGTGATTTCCACTACCCTGTCGTCCAGATTCTTTCACTCTTCTGTATCATCTAATCTGCTGATTTCCTCTAGTGTATTTTTCATTTTAGTTATTGTATTCCTCAGCTCTCATTGGTACTTTCTTATACTTTTTATCTATTTGTTGAAATTCTCACTTTGCTCATCCATTCTTCTCCCAAGTTCAGGGAACATCTTTATGACATTACTTTGAACTCATTATCAGGTAGATTGTTTACCTCTGTTTTGCCTAGTTATTTTTAAGAGGTTTTGTCTTCTTTTGTTTGGATCATATTCCTCTGTCTTTTCATTTTGCCTGATTCTCTGTGTTTGTTTCCATGTATTAGGTAGGCCGACTACATCTCCTAGTCTTGAAGGAGTGGCTTTATGTAGCAGGTGTCTTGTGGGGCCTAGACACCCAATCCCTTTGGTCATCAGAGCCAAGCACTCAGGGGTGTCCCCTGTGGGCTGCATGGGCCCTCCTGCTCCTGAGAGGCCATCAGTGCTACAGGCATATTGGTGGGCAGGGCTGGCCTTCCTCGAGGAGCCCCTTTGTGGGGTGATGGTCCAGACTGAGGTTGCCTGCCAGGCAAAGCCACTCTGGGGGAACTCTGGCTCTAACCAAAGCTGTATGCCAACTGTGGCAATCCAGGAGCAACACTGAAGGGGTGCCTACGAGGGTGTGCTGGTTGGCTGGAGCGGGTCTGCAGAGGGACACCAGGGTTGGACTGGTGGTGTTACCCAGGTAGATGAGGAGTACCATGACACCATCCAAAGCTGGGACACCATCCAAAGCTGGGACAATGAGGGAGAAAATGAGTAAAAAAAGAAAAATTGGTGCCCACCATCTCTTCCCTTCCCAGAGAAAGTTCTAACAAATCATTGCCTCTCTGGCACAGGCCCAAAAGGGAATCAATAAATGCCCTTCACATACAGGCCAGACACTTTTCAAATGTCTGCCGCTGGGCTGAATTTTGGAGCAGTGAGTTTGTGTGTAAGCTCTTTCAGAGTGGAGTCCTGGTTTCCTATATCTCTCTGGCTCTCCTGGAGTTAAGGCCACTGGTCTTCAAAACTACGTATCGTGAGGATTTGTCTTCCCAGTGCAAGTCCTCAGGGCAGTGGTGTCCAGTGTGGGGTTTCTCAGGGAGGACCTGTGCGGTAGCAACACTCCTCCTGGTTGTGAGTCACCAAGCTGGGGGTGTGGTGTGGGTCCTGACAAGAACATATTCCTGCCCCACGTTCCATATGATCTGGCTTTTTCTTTACACCTTTAGTTGTGGATGACCTTTTCTGCTAGTCTTCAGGTTGTTCTCAAAGACAGCTGCTTCCCATGGACTTGTATTTTTGATATGTTCATGGCAAGAGGTGAGTGAGCTCAGGATCCTCCTAGCTTAGCAAACTTGATCCAAGGTGATGTTTTTAACCTCTAACTGCAAATGTCCTTTCCTATTTCATCCCCAGGCACTGAATTGATGATGAGTTGATCCATAGGCTTTCTACTCATATTTTTTTTAAATTTTTTAAAATGTTTATTTTTCAGAGAGAGAGAGAGAGAGAGTGAGAGAGAGAGAGAGAGAGAGCGAGCAGGGGAGCGGCAGAGAGAGAGGGAGACACAGAATCGGAAACAGGCTCCAGGCTCTGAGCTGTCAGCACAGAGCCCGATGCAGGGCTCGAACTCACAAACCGTGAGATCATGACCTGAGCCGAAGTCAGACACTCAACCGACTGAGCCACCCAGGCACCGCTATGCTCCACTATTTTATTTATTTTTTATTAAAAAAGTTTTTTTTTAATGTTTATTCATTTGAGTGAGAGAGAGAGAGAGAGAGAGAGAGCGAGCGAGCATGAGCGGGGGAGGGGCAGAGAGAGAGGGAGACACGGAATCTGAAGCAGGTTCCAGGCTCGGAACTGTCTGCACAGAGCCTGATGTGGGGCTTGAACTCGCAAGCGGTGAGATTGTGACCTGAGCTGAAGTCATACACTTAACCTATGCAGCCACCAAGGCACCCCTGTATTCATATTCTTAATTCCTAGAACCCATGTAAAATTGTGCAGTATGTTTTATAAGTGGGACTTTTTTTCTTGTGGTCGTATACTGTACGTGTTATGCATTTCAGATTTATGCACAGTATAATGTACACTATGTGATAAATAGTATATTACATACCCATCTATTTATGCAGTGGTTTGGGTAGTGAGGATATATGACAAACTTTTGTCTTTCCTACATAAGGCTTTGTCTTTCCTAGGATGAGACAAAAAAAGACAACTGAATTTAAAACTGTATAACAGGTCTTCATTCAATTAAGAAGATAGAAAACATAGAAATATGATGATGAAGTCTGTGGAGTTTCTCGAATTTTGAGGATTTAATATGTAAACGCATGCTTAAAAATTTAATATTTAAAGACCCAAATTATGCACAAATCTGAGGGGACAACTAATGTTGAGGCTCCAGAGGGAAGAATGGTTTTGGCATGTTCTACATAAAGGAAGACCAGAGTGGCTGGAGTTAGTTAAGAATAATAATAATTGGAGAGAACAGGAAATAGAACATGAGAATAAGCAACTGCAAAAGAATGGGAGCCTTGCTGTTGGAACCACACTGGGGAGTCGTTAATCCTGGCAAAATAGGATGGACCTTCAGTTGACCAACATCTTCAAGAAACCCCGAACTTCTCCCACTGATGATTCTTTTTTGTCCCTAGCCTGTGATGAAGGTCTATGTTGTTTCCCTTATTTCTCCCAACAACGTGCCCTAGTTCGGTATATTTATGGTAGCATTGCACGCTACCTGTGCTAGATTCTACAAGTCAGCAAATCTGACACTCATGTGTATTAATCATTACCCCTTAAAACCTTTTAAGTCTCTCACAGAGTAAGGAATATTTAGTAGTTCTATTCATAAACCTGCACATTAATTCTATGTATCAAAAGTTTGAGAAGCACTCTGAGAGTTTCTCCACAAGGAAAGTCTCTGTGCAGATGCCTGGGCATTGAAATTGCTCGGTGTTTAACGAAAGTACCAAATCCCTAAATGGAAGGGTGGAAAGTTCTCATTCTGCCTGCAGGATTTATAATGTTCGGATGTGTTTGCAAACATAAAGGAGTCATACCACATGCTGGGTCTAGGTCCTACAGTCACAGTGAAAGGCAGATGCAGAGATGAGACTGCTCTGCTTGGAACCCCAGTTCTGATCCCCCTTCTCGAACCATGGTGTGGGAAAATGGACTCCGACTCCGGACGTTCTCGACAGTTTTATTTCCAACGCTACCCTGATTCTGTTGCTTCAACCAGATCTTCTGTTACTTCATTACTGACTTTCTCACTTGTCTCTTTAGTCTTTATCTCTCACGATTACTTTCCTTTGACTTTCAGATATCTTTGGACCCTGTCTGTCTCTCCAAAAGTTATGACAAGTTATCTTGCCTTGTTTTTACCATCAAATTCAGTAAAAGAATAATTGGCATTCTCTCCTCTCACTTTTTCAGCTTCATCTAATACAACCTGAATTCTGCCACACTACTGCACTGAAACCTGGATTTCAGTGTTACCGGCGTTTCCTAGATCTCTCCCCCAAAGATCTACTCTCGAGCCCTCTCCTATGTGACCTCTCAGAAAACGTCTCTGCTGTTTCCTGGGCTTCCTTCTTAAAACTTTCTGGCTTCACTTTCAGGAAATGATTTAGCTCCACCTCCCACCTGACTGATCTCTTTTCCATCGTCTGTCTCTCCCACACGCCCTCTCCTTCCATAGGGGCATTCTGCAGGGCTCAGCACTCAGCCAGAGTGGCTCATAATTCTCTGCTCTCCCACTTTATAATGCCATCCGTTTATGTCTCCAACAAATTCTCTATTCAAATGACACCCAGAGTTATATCTTCAATCTATAGAACTTGCAGAAGTAAATACAATACACACTGTCTCATTCTTTCTAAATGTTAAATATTCCATAATTCTATGATAGTTAATACAAATAGCATATAACACTGTAAATGACTTCAAGGAACAAGTCCAAAATTAAATTTGTTCTTTCTCTCAAACCCCATCACATCCTTCTGTATTCTGTACACAGTGCAATGGCATCACCATCTATGCATTCGCTCAAAAATCGCAGGATCAACTTTTATCATGCCTTCTGTCACCCCTAATTCAAGAGAATAGCAGTCTCTAATGTGTCTATCTCTATAATGGTTTTCAAATCTAGTCTATTTCTCGTTTTCCTACTCCTACTCATGACAATCTATATTTAATTCCTGGATTATTGCAATATATTCCCGAATATTTTTTATTTCCTTTTTTTTTAAACTCAATTTCTATTCTAAATTGTCTTTCTAAAAATAACATATATTTGGAAATTCTACTACTTGCTTAAAAATAATGATACTTCTCCACTATTTGCAGAATAATGGGCCTGATATTTCACTCATTTTGCAGTTATAGCCCAGCTTTTATCCTCTTTTCCTACAATTCCTATGTCAAATTATAGTCTCCAGCCCCTCAGGTGTCTGTATCATTCCCCCAGCATGCTAAGCAGATTCAAGTATGAAAAAGAGGAAGATTATTATCTCTTTCTTTTGGAATTCTGATTATCCATGGTTCATAACTTGGAATATACCCTTCCTTCAACAGTTCTGAAGGCTTATTCCCTTGGATTTAAGACTATATTTCAGTGATTCGCACTTAGATGTTGCTCAAATAGTTGTTCTTGGAAATAATAAAAGGGGTCATCGAAACTTTACCTTCTACACTGTAATAGAAAACCAGGAGAGGGGAAAGGCCAGTATCTTAAAAAGAGCAAGAGGAGCCTTTGCTATGAGGCCAACCTATTTAAAGGGAGCATCCTTTAACAAATGAAAAATCTCCTTAGGAAACGCATGAACACATTTATCTCTAAGACTCTGTGATCCAGCCAGCAGCATCTCTTTAAACTGTCACATTTCTTCTCAGCCATCGTCGCTACAAGACCAGGTTTTCTAACATTTACTCCTGCAATTTTCAAATGTTCTCATACAAGGTTATATGATGTTCCAAAGAAAGCAATAGATCTACACTGTTGAGTTCTCAATTTAAGCCTCAGCAATGATGACGACAGTGCTTTTATAAAACTCTGAGGTACTGAGCTCTGCTTCTGATATTGCAGCTCTTAAATTTTATCGAGCCAGGTACGTCTAGTGTCTACGGAGAGTGCTAGGCACTTTTCGATGCTGTATGAACACTCTGAGGCTACCTTACGTGATGGCACCATAATGAACTGTAAGCATTTATTGAGCTCGTAGAAACGTGGCCTATTCCCTCAGTATAGTTTCCTTTCCACGAAAGCCTGCTGCAGCTGGTTTTTGTAGCCAACAATGCCACCTTCCCGATCCCAATTCATGTAAGTAAACTGCGAAACAGATTACAATATACACAATACATTTCCCTTATCACCGATAAACGTTAAAAATAACGGACTCACAAGTTTCGCTCATTTAGATACATGTTGCCTACCACTTTTATTCTATCCCAGCTCATTTTAATTATTTCCAGAACTACTCTCCTCAAGACGGGTTGAAAACAATTCCTGTAATTGCTGGAGGAGGTGAAAGAAACTGGTATCGTTACCTTTTATTTTGCCACGCAGGTATTACTTCATAATTAAGTATGTTCTCTGAATCAGAATAATAGTTTTGTTTTTACGTTCAACATCAGATGTGACAATCTAAACGATATCTTACGTAGATCCCACAGTGCTACTGAATTCATGAAATTTTATCTGGGAGCTATTTAGTTCTTTCTTTACCACAACCTGAGGCATTCTCCACTTCTCTCCCCCCAACTTTCCTCGGAGAAAAAGGCAGGCAGGGTAATTAGAAACAGTGGACGGAAACTGAAAAAGAATGTTTTTTACATGTGTGCTGACAGAAAATGAGACCAAGGTTGTTGTTGTTGTTGTTGTTTTCATTCTAATATGTTGATAAATCACTCCCCGAATGGGTAGGGCAGGTCAAGAGGAGTAGGTACCAGGGAGATGACACTATAAAATGACTTCTCTCCAGTGTCTTTATGTCACCGTGTATGCAACTATCTTACATTGCTAGGACTCACAATAAAATTGTTTGAGATACTTCCCAGGTCTGTTTTTATCCTAGAAGAATGAGTCCCTAATAACTGCAATTTTAGATCTGTTATAGGACAGCAAAGAGATCATTAGCCACTCCAGACTATGTTTTTCCAAACTTTTACTTAGATATTACAAAAGAGAATAAACACATAATCATTGCTTCTTAGTTTTTATGCTATGATTTTTAAGTTGAATGTAATAATGTTGCCAACTCAATCTTTTCAACTTAAATATATATTGACCTCACCATCCTCTCACAGTTTCCAAATCGATATTTTTCCAGGCAATTTATATAATACAGAAAAACTCCAAGAAGCAGCAAAAACCACTCAAGATACCACAGCACAGCAATGACCCTGGTAATATCACTTGTCTAGATGTTACTTAAACAATCTATCTACCTATTTACCTTTATCACTTAAAAAGTGTTTCAAAAATGCATGCTGTCTAAATGTATTTATACAATGTTATTATTTTAAATTGATATTAACAATGTGAGAAAATAAAATGTATAGAAGGTGGGAAGAGTTGTGATTTTATTTATTTTAAATGTTTATTTATTTATTTACTTATCTTTGAGAGAAAGAGAGAGAGACGCACACACACATACCATCAGAATGCTAGCAGGGGAGGGGCAGAGAGAGAGGGAGACACAGAATCACAATGAAGTTCCCAAAGAGGCTCTCAGTTGTCAGCACAGAGCCCTACACAGGGCTCACATGAACCGTGAGATCATGACCTGAGCTGAAATCAGATGCTTAACTGACTGAGCCACACAGGTGCCCCTAGAGTTGTGATTTTAATATTGATTCCAAAGCAAGCAAGTCAAATAGGGTGGACATTATGCATTTTTTCTTCCTTTCCTTCCCTTTTCCCTTCCCCATTCCCTTTCCATCACTCCCTTCCTTACCTTCTTTTTTCTTTTTTTTCTTGCAAAAGCATACAGCTCAATGAGTTTTCACCAATATATACCTGTGTAACCACCACCCTATTTAAGATGTCTTTTGTCCAACATGTTTTTGAAATTAATCCATGAAGTGGCCATATCCTTTTCTTTTGTTGAATTGCTTATTTGCTAAATATAACACAATTTGGATATCCATTCTCACAGGGATGGTCAGTTGTTCAGCACCTTTTGATGAAGTTAAACATATGTGTACCCCATGACCACAGAATTCTATTTTTCCACATGTACCTAAGAGGATTAGAGCATATGCTCAGAAACTAATTGTACAGGGATGATTACAGGACTTTTCCTCATAACTGTATAAAAAATTACCAGCTCTCAGGTGGGAACAGCTCTTTAGAAAAGAAAATAAAAGCAGATGTTGAGAGAACTTTAAATCTTTGAATCTTAAGAATTTTCTGTAGTATCAATCAACATTTTCTGTTATAGTGAATCATTTTTTATTTTAACATTGGCACTATTACATTCTGTTTGCCAAATTGATGAACTAAAACTTATTGTCATTTTATATAAGTACAGTATAGTTTCTTGTTTGTAAACACATTTCCATATCTCTGAATGGTATTTAAGATAAATCCTTAAGAAAAAAATTTCAAGAAAAGGTAAAGCATATTTTTTATTGAAAGTGGGTTTATAGTTATTGCCAAATTATTCTTGCAAGTCTTCATCAAATTATCCCTGAACTAATACACTATGAACATTATATCTCTTTCACCCTAATGATATTCTGTATATTGAACAGACATATTAAATACTTCCTAGTTTTATCAATGAAGATACTATGTGGCTGAAATTTAAATTCCTTTATTAATGCTGGAACTTAAATTTTTATATAAATATTAATTATCTATCCATACATGCCTTGCTCATGACCTTTGTATATAGCTTTGAGTGGTTTTAACATTTTCAAATGCAGTAACAGTAACATATAGATATAATATTTCCATGAACCTTTAATTTTACATAGGATCATATTTTAAGATTTATCTATGTTGGGGCATCTACGTAACTCAGTTGGTTAAGAATCGGACTCTTAGGGGCGCCGGGGTGGCTCAGTCGGTTAAGCGTTCCACTTCAGCTCAGGTCACGATCTTGCGGTCCGTGAGTTCTAACCCCGCGTCGGGCTCTGGGCTGATGGCTCAGAGCCTGGAGCCTGCTTCTGATTCTGTGTCTCCCTCTCACTCTGACCCCCGTTCATGCTCTGTCTCTGTCTGTCTCTCTCTGTCTCAAAAATAAATAAACTTAAAAAAAAATTAAAAAAAAAAAAAAAAAAAAAGAATCGAACTCTTGGGGCACCTGGGTGGCTTAGTTGGTTGAGCGTATCACTTCAGCTCAGGTCATGATCTCGCGGTCTGTGGGTTCAAGCCCTATGTGAGGCTCTGTGCTGACAGCTCGGAGCCTGGAGCCTGCTTCAGATTCTGTGTCTCCCTCTATCTCTGCCCCTCCCTGGCTCGTGCTCTGTCTCTCTGTCAACAGTAAATAAACACACACACACACAAATTTTTTAAAAAGCATCGAACTCTTGATTTCGGCTCAGGTGATGAACTCAAGGTTCGTGAATTCCAGCCCTGCATCAGGCTCCATGCTGACAGTGCAGAGTCTGCTTGGGATTCTCTCTTTCCTTCTCTCTCTGCCTCTCCCCCCTCTTGCTCTGTCTCAAAAATAAATAAGTAAATAAACAAGAAACCTAAAAAGATTTATCTTTGTTGATTTAGTTGGACAAGGTACATTTTTAATGCTGAATTTCATTCCATTGTATCAGTATGCCGACACTGATTTTTTAGTCCCTATAAATAATATCTGGACAGATTATAATTACTGTGTTTTTAAAAAATGACGCTACAGGAGCACCTGGGTGGCTCTGTTAGTTGAGCGTGTGACTTCAGTTCAGGTCATGATCTTGCGGTTTGAGCGTTCGAGCCCCATGTTGGGCTGGATGCTGTCAGCCTGTTGGCATGGGGTTCCCTTTAGATCCTCTGTCCTTCTCTCTCTGCCCCTCCCTCTCCTGCACTGTCCCAAAAATAAAATAAATATTTAAAGAATAAATAAATAATGCCAGTACAAGCTATCAAATCCACATCTCTTGGTGTTCATGTGCAGAAGAACCTCATTAGATGAGTTTATATTCTCACTCACTTTATACAATATCCTTCGATGAAATAAGTCCTTATTAATATAACTGAATTTTAACCAGCCTTTTATTAATAGTTTGCATTTCTGGGCACTGTTCAAAAAATACTCAACTAGGGGCACTCCTGGGTGGCTCAGTCAGTTAAGTGTTCAACTTCGGCAGGTCATGATCTCACAGTTCGTGGATTTGAGCCCCGGGTCGGGCTCTGTGCTGACAGCTCAGAGCCAGGAACCTGCTTCAGATTCTGTATCTCCCTCCTTCGTTGCCCCTCCCTCTTGCGCTCTCTCTCTCTCAAAAATAAATAAACATTAAAATAATTAAAAATACTCAGGTAAATTCCCCTTCTGCTTAAGATATATGCTTCTATCATAACAATAATATACATCAACTAAAAATCCTGTTTATAAGGACACTGGAGAGTTGTGGATATCAACAAATGTAAAGAAACAAACTTATAGAAACAAATAAGAATTTCCAAGGTAAGCTCTATTTAAGTTTGAGATTTACTCTAAAACCTCAGTAATCAATACGGCGATATTGCTGCGATGATAGACAGGCAGAGTAATAGCACAGAAATAAATAACTCATAAATAGAAGCACAGATAGTAATATAGATTTTGTCAAAGCTATCCATACTATTTGATAAATTCTTTTCCATAAATGGTGCTAAAAAACTAGATATCTGTATACAAAATAATTTTGAATCTACTTTTACCACTAAAAAGTTACTATTTTGTCCCTTTTTTTCACTAAAATGTTGGATATGGATTATAGGCCTACGTGTAAAGGCTAAAATTATATTTTAGTATTCATTTCAGTATTTATTTTAGTATTTTTTCATCACCTTGGAGTTAGCAAAGACTTCTCTGGAAAGACCCAGAATACAATATGCATAAAATATAGTTTATATACACATATTTTATATATATTTTATGATATATATATCATCAGAATTAAAATTTTCTGGTAAGTCACATATATATTTGTGTACACAACAAACATAAAAGAATATGTACATATACATATACACATAGGTATATATATATATATATATACGTGTGTGTGTGTGTGTGTGTGTGTGTGTGTATTTCATCAGAATTAAAAATTTCAGGAAGCTACAGCCAATATGAAGAAAATTAAAAGGCAAGGAACAGACTGGGAATAATACTTTCAATGCACATATATGCAGCAAAAGATTTCTGTCTAAACTTGTGAAAGCACTTGTACATATCAACAGGAAAAATGTAAAGAAATCATCAAAATTAGACAAAAGACTTAAATAAGCATTTAACAAATTATATATCCAAATGACCAATAAAGCATATGAAAATATTATTTCTGTCATTAAAACCAAAATAGAAGATGACTGTACACTTATAGGAATTTACTCTGAAAAGAAAGAAAATGCCAAGTTTTGTAAATGATGAGATTCGATGGAACTTTCACAAATTCCTGGAAGACAGGTAAATAGGAGAACTGGGGTTGACAATTCTTTAGCAGTTTCCAATAAAGTTAACCATATGTGGCCAAGTATCCATCAGTTTGAATCTTAGCTGTATTTCTAAAGAAAATAGGTACACACACACACACACACACACACACACACACACACACCCAGTATCTTCACAACAGTTTAAAATAGCCACAAAATGAAATAATCTGTATTTCCATCAACAAAGTAATGGGCAGGGGTGCCTGGGTGGCTCAGCTGGTTAAGTATCCGACTCCTGATTTTGGCTCAGGTCATGATCTGATGGTTGTGAGACTGAGCTCTGCATCCTGAGTGTGTAGCCTGCCTGGGATTCTCTCTCCCCCTCTCTCTCTGCCCCTCCACTGCTTGCTTTCTCTCTCTCTCTCTCTCTCTCTCTCTCTCAAAATAAATAAACTTTAAAACAAAAAAAAAGTAACGGGGCACCTGGGTGGCTCAGTTGGCTGAGTGTTTGACTCTTGATTTTGACTTAGGTCATGATCCTGGAGGTGTGGGATAGAGCCTCATGTCAGGCATCACGCTTAGTGTGGAGCCTGCTTGAGATTCTCTCTTCCCCTGCTCGCTTACCTGCTTATGCTCTCTCAAAAAAGAATAAAAATAAAATCCAAAGTAACAAAGACAAATTCAGAATATTCAAAAAAATACAGTAATAAAATAATAAGCTACTGATACATATAACAAAAAACAACACATCGATATACCTGTTCAGGAAATATACAGATACCTGAATTGAGTATAAAAGATGCTAAATCCCAGAGAAGCAAAAAAGAAATATAAATGGGTTTTAGGGGCACCAGGGTGGCTCAGTCAGTTGATTGACTGACTCTTGATATTGGATCAGGTCATGATCCCAGGGTCATGGGATCAAGCCCACATTAGGCTCTGTGCTGACTGTGGAGCCTTTTTAAGATTCTCTCTCTATTTCCCTCTGACCCCTCCCTGCTTGCATGCTTTTTCTCATTCTAAAATAAAAAAGGAAAAGACAGGGGCACCTGGGTGGCTCAGTCAGTTAAGCATCTGACTTCGGCCCAGGTCATGATCTCACAGCTCATGAGTTCGAGCCCCGTGTCAGGCTCTGTGCTGACAGCTCGGAGCCTGGAGCCTGCTTCAGATTCTGTCTCCCTCTCTCTCTGCCCCTCCCCCACTCATGCTCTGTCTCTCTCTGCCTTGGAAATAAATAAACATTAAAAAAAAAAAAGGAAAAGATAAAAAGATGGAGACTTAAACGGACACAAATAGGAAAATAATATATAGGAATATAATTTTTCAAATAGAAATATCTACCTAAACATTATCAGTAATTTCATTAAATGTCAATTGATTAAATAATCTAATTAAAGGCTAAGATTACTGGGATATTTTCAAGATAGCAGCAGTACCAACGACATTCGAGATCCACGAAATGGTGTTATAAGAGACATACCTTAAATATCGAGACAAGTTTGGAAGCAGAGAAAAGGAAACAAAGATATAACTTGCAAATCCTAGTGACTAACCAACATCTAAGTAGATGTTATAGTTGACTCCAAGACAAGGAGAATTTCTAGAGGGAAAAAAAAGGTATGTATATTAATGATAAAGGGTTAACCTACCAAGACAATATTATGCTATAACCTTGCCTCATCCATGTCCTGGAACTTCACTTCCAAATAACATGGAGTAATCAGGACCAGACTCATCCCCCCATCTAAAACAATCAATCAATGAACAAAATATAAAAAGTGACATTTTTTTTTCAAGACACTGGAATCAAACAATGAATAACTGAAATCCCTGAGAGGCCAGAAATAAATGAAGTGAGCCCTACAAGTGCCCCAGAGGACTGCCTTGAGAGAATCACCAGCCACAGGAACGGCAGCCTGGTCAGAGTACAGCAGACGCCATGAGGACAAGAAACCAAGTTGGAAGCCAGATCTACTCTGCCAGAGAAATAATATCCTTCTCAAGACATCCCTCTCTAATCCCTGGAACCTGTGGATATTTTACTTTACATGACAAAGCAGACTTTGTAGATTTGAGTAAAACTAAAGATCTTGAGATGGGAGATTATTCTGAATTATTTGAGTGTGCCCAGTCCTTAACAATAGACAGATTTTTCCAGTTGCAAACAGAGAAAGAGACCCCCAGAGAGGGCAGCAGGAAGTCTCAATTTGCTATCACTGACTTTGCAGATGACAGAAGAGAGGCATGAACAGAGGCATGTGGGCTGGAAAACACAAGGGAAGTGATTCTCCCTAGAGCCTCCATAAAGGAATGCAGCCTTGAATTCCTGACCTTGAATTCCAGTGGAACCTGGGCCATACATCTGACCTAAATAAATATAATGCAATAAACAAATGTGTGTGTTTTAAGTTATATACAATAATAAGTTTGCATTGTAGTACTTTAGTATAGCAGCAATAGAAAACTAATACACATATCAAGATATGTGGAGTTTGCAGATCAGTCTACCTCTACAAGAAAGCTCACAGAGAGAGAACTTTTAACAATATTCAGCTAAGTATGGACCAGTGTGCATTTCTAAGAAAACTCCCCAAGTTCAAGGGTAGAATCACCTAAAAGAAATAAAGGCAATGATGTCCCAGACTCACGAAGAACTAGAAACAGGGTCTGTTCCCACAAACCATACCAGAGACTCTCACGATTCACAGGGCACTGGAATGAATGCAGAAAAAAAGCCCTTGCTTCAGTAGGTGGAGAATAATGTGACCTACCATGAATATTGCTCTGATTCCATTTATAAAATAATAAAAGCAAAGGCTGAAAGGATCAAACATTTCTAAACATCATAACTGCACATCCGAACAAAGAGGTAGGACTATTAGAAAAATACAGTGTTATTCAGCACCCAACAAGGTGATATTCATAATGGCTGGTAAACCAAAACCTTAAAATTACATGGCCCTTACAGAAGCTAGAAAACATGAACAATAATGAGGACAAAAATCAATTTACAACAAACCCAGAATTGATATAGACGTCAGATGTAGGAGATATCAAGGCAATGAATGGTTAATACAAGTATATCTCATATATTCAAAAAGTTAAGTAGGAACAAAAAACATATTTAAAAGACCCAACTCAAATACCTATGATGAAACTACAATATTAGAAATGAAATATATACACTGAATGGAATTAATGGCAGGTTAGATATTATGGAAAAATAAATTTAAAAAGGATTAGTGAACTTGAATACATTGCAATAAAAACTAATACATACAGAAAGAAAGGATTTTTTTTTTTAAATGAGCAGTGCCAGTGAGTATGATAAAATTTCAAGAGACTTAACATATGTATAATTGGAGTCCCTGAAGGAGAGGGGAAGGGAGGCAGAAAACCTTATTTGAACAATGATGTCCTAAGGTGGACTGTTACAGACAAAACTAAAAACTTGAAGAAGTCATTAAAAAAAAAAAAAGTCACTAAAATAAGAGTTACCTAATCAGTCAAAACGAGATAAAATGGAATCACTTTTTAAAAATTCAAATACTCCCAAAACATGCATAGGAAGAGGAAAAGGGAAATAAGAACAGATGGAGAAAATAGAAAACAAAAAACAAAGCATGAAACCTAAATATATCAGTAACTCCATTAGCTATAAATGGCTTAAGTGTCCCAGTTAAAAGGCAGAATAGATTGAAACACAAGTAAGACCTTGCTACAAGCTACCTAGTAAAAGCACATTTTAAATAAAGACAGACTGGCTGAAAGGTTACAAGATGGGAAAAACAAAAACCCTCTGCTAATAGTAATGGAAATAATTCTGGGTGATATTAGTATTAAGTACAATAGACTGCACAGTATTGAATAGAATTAGGAGTAAAGGAGGTAATTTCATAAAGATAAAGATGTAATTTGCTGACGGGTTACAAACAGTTGTAAGCAATTATTTACATAATAACAGAGCATCCAAATACATCAGGCAAGAACTTATTGAACTGCAAAGACAAACATATGCATCCATAGACACGCTCAGAGATTTCTATACCTTGTCTCAATAACTGATACAAAGTGTAAACAGACATTCAGTAAAGTTACAGAAGATGCATATACCATTATAAAAAAGCTTGGACTCACTGATATTTATAGAACATGCCACAAACAAAAAATCAGACACAAGTACACATTCTTTTAAAAGGTATATAGCTGGGTGGCTCAGTCGGTTAAGCAACCGACTTCGGCTCAGGTCATGATCTCGCGGTCTGTGAGTTCGAGCCCCGTGTCGGGCTCTGTGCTGACAGCTCAGCCTGGAGCCTGTTTCGGATTCTGTGTCTCCCTCTCTCTGACCCTCCCCCATTCATGCTCTGTCTCTCTCTGTCTCAAAAATAAATAAACATTAAATAAATAAATAAATAAATAAAATGCATATAGTACATTAGCAAGATGGACCAAATTTGTGATTTAAAAAAATTTAATAAACTTAAAACAACTCAAGTATGCTTTCTATCCACTACAGGATTAAATTAAAAATAAATGTAGTTTTCTGGAAAACAGGGGCGCCTGGGTAGCTCAGTAGGTTGGGCACCTGACTTCGGCTCAGGTCATGATCTCGCAGTTCATGGGTTCAAGCCCAAGTTGGGCTCTGTGCTGACAGCTCAGAGCCTGGAGCCTGTTTCAGATCCTGTGTCTCCTTCTCTCTCTGCCCCTTCACTGGTCATGCTCCCTCTCTCTCTCTTTCTCTCTCTGTCTTTTTTCTCTCAAAAATTAAATAAACATTAAAAAAAAAAAAGAAAATGTCCCAATAAGGGTTATAAACAATATACTTCTAAAGAATACATGAGTCAATGAAGAAATAAGAAGAGAAAGTGTAAAATGTTTTGAGATGAGTGAAGCTTAAAACACAACATACAGAATTTATCATATACTGATAAAGGAGTATTTATAGATAAATTTATACATAAAAAGTCTCTATAAGTAAATGTTCTGAATTATACTTTCAGCTTCTACCTTAAGAAAAACTACAAAAAGAAGAGTATATTAAACTGAAAGTAATTAGAAGGAAAGAAATAACAAAGTCCAGGGTGTAAATCAAAGAAAGCAAACACAGAAAAACAATAGAGAAATCAATACAACAAAAAGCTGTTTCTTTGAGAGATAAATACATTTGATAAGCCTGTAGCCCATGACTATGAGCAAATGAAGAAAAGACACAAAAAAATACCATTATCAGAAACGACAGGTGTGAAATTACTACAAAATCAAGAGATATTTAAAGGATAATAAGGGGATATTGTGAACAAAGTTTTGCCAATAAAGTACAGATCTTAAAGTTCCGAATTCCTTTCAAACTGCAAACTACCAAACAGAAACAGATAACTAGGACTCCAGAACCAGCTTTACTGGAGAATTCTACCAATCGTTTAGGGATGAAATATAATTCTTCACAAACTTTTCCAGAAAATTGAGCCAAGAATACTTCCTTAGTCATTCTCTGCAGTCAGCACAACTCCAATATCTAAAGTAGACAAAGAACACAGAACAAATCAAAAAATAAAAACAACTAGTGACAAATTTTTCTCATAAAAGTAGATGCAATTATTCTAACTACAATTTCATCAAACCTAATGTAATTAGAAAAAAAAATAGAGGTGGTGAAGGGGAAGAGGGAGAGGGAGAGGGGGAGGGGGGGGAGAGAGGGAGGAGAGGGAGGGAGAGGAGAGAGAGGGAGAGAGAGTGGAGGGAGAGGAGGGAGAGAGGGGGAGGGAGAGAGGGGAAGGGAGAGAGGGGGAGGGAGAGAGGGGGAGGGAGAGAGGGGGAGGGAGAGAGGGAGAGGGAGAGGGAGAGGAGGGAGAGGGAGAGAGGGAGAGGGAGAGGGAGAGGGAGAGGAGGGAAAGGGAGACAGGGAAAGGGAGAGGAGGGAGAGGAGGGAGAGGAGGGAGAGGAGGGAGAGGGGGAGGGGGAGAGGGAGAGGAGGGAAAGGGAGAGAGGGAGAGGGAGTGGAGGGAGAGAGGGAGAGAGGGAGAGAGGGAGAGAGGGAGAGAGGGAGAGGAGGGAGAGAGGGAGAGGAGGGAGAGAGGGAGAGGAGGGAGAGAGGGAGAGGAGGGAGAAGGAGAGGGAGAGAGGGAGAGGGAGAGGAGGGAGAAGGAGAGGGAGAGGAGGGAGAAGGAGAGGGAGAGGAGGGAGAAGGAGAGGGAGAGGAGGGAGAGGAGGGAAAGGGAGAGACGGAGAGGGAGAGGAGGGGGAGGGGGAGAGGGAGAGGAGGGAAAGGGAAAGAGGGAGAGGGAGTGGAGGGAGAGGAGGGAGAGAGGGAGAGGAGGGAGAGAGGGAGAGGAGGGAGAGAGGGAGAGGAGGGAGAGAGGGAGAGGAGGGAGAGAGGGAGAGGAGGGAGAAGGAGAGGGAGAGAGGGAGAGGGGGAGAGGAGGGAGAAGGAGAGGGAGAGAGGGAGAGGGGGAGGGGGAGAGGGAGAGGAGGGAAAGGGAGAGAGGGAGAGGGAGTGGAGGGAGTGGAGGGAGTGGAGGGAGTGGAGGGAGAGGAGGGAGAGGAGGGAGAGAGAGAGAGGGAGAGGGAGAGGAGGGGGAGGGAGAGGGGGAGAGGGAGAGAGGGAGAGGGAGAGGGAGAGGAGGGAGAGGGAGAGAGGGAATCTTAAGCAGGCTCCATGCCCTGCTTACAGCTCAAACTCATGAACTGTGAGATCATGACCTGAGCTGAAATCAAGAGTCAGAGGCATAACCAACGGAGCCACCTGGTGCTGCAATATAAAAAATATTTTTTAAAGACAATTCATGGTGACCGAGTTGGATTTTTCCCACCAAAAAGCAAGGTTGGTTTAACATGTGAAAATCAAGTATTCACAATATCAAGGACTTAAAAAAAAAGAAGAAACATAAGGCAGCAGCATTTGACAAATTCCAAAACTTATTTACAAAAATGTTCTCAACGAATTAGTGCACATCTACAAAACCTCTACAGTTAATATCGTACTTAATGGTGAATCTTGCATCACATTTATGAAAGTTTTCCCATGTTGCCAAGCACATCCCCTACACTTGATTTCAGAATTTTTACGGTTTCTCTCTCTATATTTTAGTTCATTTTTCTCTGTGATACATTTGGAGTTGACACTAGAATATAAAATAAAATATGATCCTAATTTTATCTTTTATTCCCAACATTTATAAGACTTACCACCATTTATTAGTTAACATTTTCCCCACCGATCTGACATGCCACAATTGTTACATATGAAATTTCCATATTCACTTGGATTTAGCGCTGCACTGTTCATTGTTTGAACTGGACTATTTAACTGTGTGTCCATCAATCCCATATCCTTTTAAATCTTTCTTTGTAACACGCTTTTGTAAATGGTGGTATCATGAACACGCTAGTTCTCTTTTTCAAAATTTTCCTCAATGTTCTTGATTTTTGTTATTTATCTATAAGGACTTTAAAATTAATAAGTCAGGGTCACCTGGGTGGCTCAGCTGGTTAAGTGTCCAACTTCAGCTCAGGTCATGATCCCGTGGTTTGTGAGTTCGAGCCCCACACCGGGCTCTGTGCAGACAGTTCAGAGAGTGGAGCCTGCCTCTGATTCTGGGTCTCCCTCTCTCTCTGCCCCTCCTCTTTTCATGCTCTCTTTCTCCCTCTCTCTCAAAAATAAATAAACATTAAAAAAATTAAATTGATAAGTCAATGATTTTGAAAAATATTTTAACTGCAGCATATATTTGGTGCCAAGCATTTCTTCACATTTATGTCTATGTGCGTGTTAACTGAACTTCTCATTCTTTGGTTGGTTAAAATATTTTAGGAACATCATGTTATCCTAGGAATATATGTCATAAATGAGAGGAAAAAGTTTTTTGTGACTCATAACATTATCCCTATGTGTATGGGTAAGTTTGAATCAAATTACTTAAATGAAAATTCAGGTACATGTCTCTGAAATTCAGGAACTGGTTTTTGTTTTGTTTTGTTTCCAGATCTGCTCAGCTTATCAGTCTTCAGTAACTCAAATCATTTTGTCGTTGAAGTGAACCAGGGTGTAAACAATTGAATCTACAGAGCTGTGCCAACTCTGGTTATACATTTCCCGTATATGTTTTGGGGGTAATGATTACCCCCACATTATTCCTTCCTGAGATATGTCTGAAACATTGCTTCCTTGGGATTATTTCACAGAAAATTCATGGATAAGTTTTTATTTTTACGGTTCTATTTTAATCTCATATTATTCAGGAGAATATCAAGGGAGTGACTTAATTCACTGACAAAGTAGCTTGATTGGACAGGCTTTTGGGGTCATTCTCTACATGATGAGTTTCTGCAATCTCACTAAGTATGCTCTCCATGAGTCTGAACTTGAGAGTTGCTCTTTGTCATCAAAGAAATAAATTACTTTGGTCTAAATGGTAACATTGTTTAACTTTAATTGATAGCTTTAGAATACTAAAAGTGATAAAGTGATTGTGTTTTACTCTTTTATGCTACTTCTTAAACCCTACAATGAGCATTATCACAACTTAGATGGACAATTTCAGGAGCACACATTGGGCTTTTATTTCTTTAACTGATCACAACCAGGTTAAAACAGATACTCTGATTACAATGACCAGATTTTTTAAAAAATTTTTTAAATCTTTATTTATTTTTGAGATAGAGTAAGAGCAGGGGAGGAACAGAGAGAGAGAGAGGGAGACACAGAAGCAGAAGCAGGCTCCCTGCTCCGAGCTGTCAGCACAGAGCCCAATGTGGGGCTCGAACTCACATACCGTGAGATCATGACCTGAGCTGAAGTTGGACACTTAATCGACTTAGCCACCCAAGCGCGCCACAATGACCAGATTTCAATGAGTAATTATCTATTAAGGATTTCCGTCCATTGTTTTAATATAGGTGAAACTTTGCATATCATATGCACTGGTCTTTTAAAAAGTACAGTGGAAACATAAACCAAATTCTGTCATAGTAAATTTATATTAACCATATCTTGTCACTAGAGCATCAACAATTCCCTTATAGCTGGAAGGAACTGTAAGACTTTAAAAGAGGAATACTTACACCTTTATTTCTTTTAATTAATAATTTTTGTTTTTAAAGCAGTTTTACATTCATAGCAAAACGGAGCAAATGGTACAGAATACTACTCCCATAAATCCCCCCGCCTCCATACGCGCAAAGACTCCTCCATTTTCAACATCCCCCACAGCGCGGTTAATTTGTTACAGTTGAACCTATGTTGTCACATGTTTATCACCAAAGTCTGTAGTTCACATTCTGGTTCACTCCTGGTATTTTATATTCTCTTGTTTTGGACAAATGGATAATGACATGTATCCATCGTTACAGTATCATACAGAGAAGTTCCATTACTCTAAAAATCCTTGGTGCACATATTCGTGCCTCCCAGCTTCTCCTAAACCCTGGAAATCACTAATCATTTTAGTGTATGGTTTTTGCCTTCTCCACAATGTCATATAGTAAAATCAGGCAGTATGTAGCCTTGTCGCACCCTGTCACATTGCCCACCACCCCGCTTAGGAATATGCATTTAAGTTTCTTCCACATCTTTTCATAACTCGACAGCTCTTCTGTTTTAGCACGGGATAACATCACATTACCTGAAGGTGTCCCAGTTTGTTTATTCATCCACTTACTGAAGGACTCCTCGATTGCTTCCAAATTGGGCAATTACGAATGAAACTGCTATAAACATTCACGAGCAGATTTTTGTGTGGACAGAACACAAAGATGAAAAACTCTTGTGGGTAAATACCAAAAGAGCACAATTACCGGACTGTACGGTAAGAGTATGCTTAGTTTTCTAAGAAACTCATCATCTGTTTTCCAGAGTGGCTGTACCATTTTTGCATTCCTACCAGCAATAAATGAAAGTTCTCATGGCCCACAGTCCTCAGCCACACGTGTTGCCAGGGTTTCGGACGTGGGCCATTCTACTCAGCGTGTAGTACTATCCCATTACTGCTTTGTTTTGTATTTCTCTGATGGCAAACAATGTAGAACATCTTTCCATATGCATATTTTCTGTATATGAATTTTCTCTGGCATCTATTCAGATCATTTACCCATTTTTTTTTAATTGGATGTTCATTTTCTTACTGTTGGGCTCTAAGAGTTCTTTGTGTATGTGGATAATAGTCTTTTGGTGTGTCATTGGCAAATGTTTTTCTCCCAGTCTCTAGCTTAACTTCTCATTCTCCTGACATTGTCCTTCACGGTGTAGAAATTTTTTAAGTTTAATGAAGTTCAGCTTATCAATTAATTAATTATCTCAAGGATTACTCATTTGGTCTTATATCTAAAAGTCCTTGACATGCCCCAGGTCATCTAGGTTTTCTTTTGTGTTATCTCTTAGGAGTTTTATAGTTTTTGAATTTTACATTTGGGTCTATGACCAATTTTGAATTAATTTTGCAAAGGGTAGAAGATTATTATTATTACTATTTTGCATATGGATATCCTGTAGCCTCAGCACCATTTATTGAAAACACTGTATTTGCTCCATTGTAGCTTCATTCTTTCTAAACTCTTGGAGAAAAATGAATTTTGTAAAGGTCTCAAATATTACCACTTCCTTCTCAGTGCTTCTTAATCTTTTGCTTCCAAGTTAATTTTATGGAAGCTCTTATTAGCCTTAAGAAGTTTCCAAACACCCACTATATGCTCAACCACTGTGTCAAACAGATTTTGGGTAGATTACAAAAGATAGTCTTCTCTGTAATGGCCCTCATTTTCAACTTGTAAAATAAATATTGTAAACAACGAGGAAATAAGAACATACTTCTCATACGATTCAATCTAAATATAATAGGCATTCAATCTAAATATAATAGGCATTCAAATAGGCATATGGTTCAGTTAAGAAAATAAATTCTCAAGGCACTAAGGCTGCAGGTGCTGAAATGAACATGTAGGAGTGAGTACAGTGAATCAGTGCCCAATGAGAACAGAATTCTAAAACGAACGCCTTGTGGACTAAAAGCAGAGTGGGTGGTAAACAGGAAAAGAAGCATCTTAAAATGTAGGTTGGAGGTGTGGATTGAGGTAGCAGACAAAAGATACAGTAGTCTTATTTTCTGCACTAAAAGTTGGAATACATCTTTTGACAATTTTTTTTTTTGGTACATCTTTTTGCTCTCAATTATAGATTCAAAGGAAGCTGTTCAAAATATTACATATAGGCCTCTTTACCTTTCACCAAGTGTGACCTAATGCTAATATTTTGCATAACCATAGTACAAAGCTGAAGCCAGAAGGCTGATGTTTGTGAAATCCAGACTTCTTTCAGACTTTGCCAAGATGAAATATTGAGATTGTGTGTGTGTGTTTATAGCCCTACATAATTTTGTCACTTCGCCTATTCCCAAGTCAGGAATATTATTATAGTTATTATAAATGCAAAAATTACTATCTATCAATCTTTGTGACTCTCTATTTATGGTAAATACTAAGGTGTGGAAATCTTGGGGCGTCTGGGTGGCTCAGTCAGTTGAGCGTCCGGCTTCATTCAGCTCAGGTCATGATCTCACAGCTCGTGAGTTCGAGCCCCGCGTCAGGCTCTGTGCTGACAGCTCAGAGCCCGGAGTCTGCTTCAGATTCTGTGCCTCCCTCTCTCTGTGCCCCAACCCACTCGCATTCTGTTTCTGTCTCTCTCAAAAATAAAATGAAAACATTAAAAAAAAATTAAGGTGTGGAAATCTTGAATCCAAAATGATGAAAACTGATAGGGCCGTTCAAGCATATTACTAATTTGCTTTTCAAAAATTTTGAACCCACTGACACATTCATGGACACATTTGTGAGCTACCGCTTTCCAGGCCATCTCAAGTATATACCTCAGGAGTAAAACAGTATCCTCTCATTTAATTTGCTTTTCTTACTAGTAAGTTTGTTACAAATGCATTTTTTGGATTTCCCATTTTAAACAAAAAGAGATATGTGGATTCCTCATGATTCCTACCACTAAATACTGGACGTAGAAACCCCAGACATAATACATAAAGCAAGCACAAGGAAACCCTGAAAACTGGATAAAAGAAAGCAGACTGGTTACGCCTTGCAACTTGAAGAACAAGATGGCCGTGACTTTCCTGGGTTCTCCTTTTCATTCTATTTATGTCCCCAGACATTGGAGAGGTTATTAACATGGAGTCACCAATAGGTAAGGAAAAAAAATCCCCTCAGAATGCTTGTTTTCCTCAGCTAAAAGACTGGGAAAGGATAGCTAAGCAAACAGAAACCTTCCTGACGATCTACACCTTACGCTAGTCAGACACCAGATAGGAAAAAACAAACAAAAAACCGTACAGCCACCATCACTTTCCTACTCTTCACTGGTGTAGTGTTGGATTCAATGCAGTCTGACCTCCACCTGTGCCCAACATCAATGAGCCAGTACTCCTCACTCTCCCAATTCAACAGTAGGGGGAGGAGGTAACTGGAAAAGCATTTCCAAACATGAATATCAAGTCTTGGGCAGATCTCCAATTAATTCACATGTGAAACCAACATGGAAGAAAGCCCTAGCACCAAAACACAATGTAGAGGACTGCCCATGATTTCAAATGGGCCACCAAAACAAAGCAGGCAGAACAGGACTACAAGGACTCTAGAAATCAATTTGCCATTTAAATCATAATACATAAAAATAAACCAGAAATACCAAAATGAATGAAAGTACCTCCCTCCCCCCAAAAAGCACCACTCTCAAATATCTGGAGGGGCTGGCCAAAATAATTATACAAAACTTCAATAACAACACAATTTATATGTTAAGTAATGAAAATTTCTAAGAGAAAAAAAAAAAAGCAGTGAAAAGTCTATGAAAATGAAGCATATGAGAAGTTTGGGAGAAGATAATAGAACCTGACACAGAGTTACAGAATCAAATCATCATAAGGGTCACTTCAGAAAGTCAAAACTGAAATAAAACAAGCTCCTAATGGAATATTGAATTTTGAATAATAAAAAAAAAAGACAAAGTCAAATTATTTCAGGTGATTCAAAGGCAAAATAATCTCAGCATACACTACTGATGAAAAATACTTAAAGGAAAAAGAGAAATGCAGAGAAATCTTTCCATCTTTAGGAAACTGATCTTTAAATAATATATTCAGATCTGGGGCATGAAATGTGCCAGAAAGTATAAACACCTCTGAAAAGATGCATTACACCTCCCAGCTCAATCACCCCAATGAAACCCTCAGTCTTGTCTCCGAATTTAAATCCCAAGTGGTGTCAGGACAGAATGAGGATGTTCCTGTTTGGGGCATGCCTGAAGACTTCCCATCTTTCACCATAAAGCTTTCCCACTCCTCAGCTTGCCTTTGCGTCTGGACCAAAAACGAGTGGTGGGGGCTGACTCCCTTGCTATACAAAGCTCTGAATAAATAAGCTTTGCTTGTTCTATTTGGGTGATCTTCATTTCTTCATGTATCACCATGGATATAAATTTTATGAGAGTCCTCATAAAATATTTAAAGTTGTGAAAATCAATGAACTCACTTATTGTGGAACTGTGTATGAATAGAGTTATGCTGAAATAAATGAAAAATATACTATGAAATATTACTCAGCCAATAAAAAGAAACGGTATATGCATGGTAAATAATAGAAACTTTGGATTTAAGGGAACTCATGAAAATACAATGATTTTAATTAGTACTACTCACAACATTAGATAAAAAGTAGATTCAAGTAATCATTTACTTAAAAGTAGAGTTTTCCAAAGGAAATGTAAGTAGCTTAAAAGCATCTGCAATACATTAAATGTAATTATAAATTACAGAAATGACATTTTTAAAATGTAAAAGGCAATATAAACATTTTATGAGTGATGAAAACAGTAGCAAAGTAACACAATGCAAACTGATCACATTCATTTTCATTGATTTGTAGTGTTTATTTAAGTGTTGATCTATTTATGAGGATTTACCTTCACTAATCTATTTAAGGATTCTTCAGAGTGTAACATCTTTGCACTTAATCCTTCAAGAGCACTGTGGGGTATACATTATGATCACAAGCACTTACTGATGAGGAAACTGCCCTTAGAATAGTTAGCTAACTTGCTAAATTCACACATCAAGTACATGAGCTGGAATTTAAAGCCATGTCTGTTTGACTCCATGATAAATGCTGGAAAAGCATCGTGTTACATGTGTTCACAAATACATTAAACACTCTGTCCTATTTCCTACTGATGAGATAGCTCTCCCACTTCCTGATTATTATTACAATCCTCTAGTGGGTTTGTTATGAATAAATGGCTTAAAAACAGGCAGATGGTTACTCTCTGCCACTGTTCTCCATTTAAAGGGGGGGAAAAGGCCATAACCTATTATATATCACTCATCATGTATATTCAACATCCTCTCTCCTCTCCCCCACATATATGTCTGCTGGTTCCCTGATTGTACTCAGTCCACATCAAGAAACAAAATGTTATATCTTAAAAGATGTTACAGAATTAGAACTAAATCAGCAGCTCTTAACCTTCCCTGACCTGTCAGGTAAGAATTCTCTTTAAGGATTCACTCTTATTAATGGCAGAAATGTTGGGATTTCAAGAAGCAGTCAGAAAAACTTTATGCTACCCACAGTTCTATTCTGTATAACTATCTGGTCCATTTTCTATTGAGGAAGAGCAGAAGGGGGATGATAGACTATTTCACATTGTCCCATCCATCTTTCCCAGTCACTGCACAATCTGATGTAACTTCTCAAACTGGGAAAGTTAGGCGGGCCACCATTATTTTTCTGGGCTCATCTTTTGGCAGAGAAAGACTGTCAAGTGAGGCATTTTATGCATGCATTTCCTGGGTCCTGTCTGCTCCACTTTTGAATTTCTCAGATTCACCTAAATGTTAAATTCCAACACTGCTACAAAGGGGATGCTCTTGGCTTTGCTGACTCTGTTTGCTGTCCAGTGACCCAAGCCTACGTGGTCTACAGAGGTCAGAAACTGCACTAGATAGGGGCTCCGGGATGACTCGGTCGGTTAAGCGTCTGACTTCAGCTGAGGTCATGATCTCACGGTCTGTGAGTTCGAGCCCCGCGTCAGGCTCTGTGCTGACAGCTCAGAGCCTGGAGCCTGTTTCAGATTCTGTGTCTCCCTCTCTCTCTGCCCCTCCCCTGTTCACGCTCTGTCTCTCTCTGTCTCAAAAATAAATAAACATTAAAACTTAAAAAAAAAATGCACTAGATAAAAGAGGTAACTTTTATAGCGAAACCCAAATCTCTAACAGAGAGAGAGCTCCAACTGCAGCAATACCCTTTCCCTCTGCTCAGATGACCTCTGTGGTCTCATAGGATACGACAGTGGAGTGAAGGCTCTACGTCCAGAGGCATAAAACAATGAAAACACACCTTTCGTGTCTCGTCTCCTATGAGGAAAGCTTCTGTTCCTTTCTCTTTCCAAGTACCAGTAATGAGGTAAAATCCTAGTAATTCCCAACACCCTGTTTGCACACTAAGCTATAAAATACCCAAAACAGAAATAGTGCCGGGTAGGAGCATCTCTTTTGGTTGTTTTCCTCTTAGTGATACACTCAATGTGAAATCTTAGCTCTTTTTAGGATGCACCCAGGGACAGTTTCTTCCAGCCATGCTGGCATCCTGATCTACTTAGGGTTTAAACTTTGGTCAGCCAGTGGTACGTGTCCATTGACACAGAAGGTAACAAAATGCTCAAGCCGTGCATTCTTGCTGAGGCATCTTTTCAGTTAAATTTGTTCTCAACATTTGAAGTTACCTGATTTTATGAAGAACGTTGCTCTACGTTTCTTTGTCTCAACTTAACATTTCATCCTATTTATTATCATTATTGTGCTCTAGGCTAGGACACACACTAGCATTCTTGTTGTACAGGAGGAAATGGAAAAACAAATGAGCGAGAATCAAAAAGAAACCAACGAAGAAAGCAAAAAGAAAACTGAGATTTGTTTTGATGTTCACCAATACATCAAATAATGTATATTTAATAAAATGAATGCTCTAAGTCTAATAATACCTTAGTTCCTCTATACATTCCAAATAAGTCAAATAACTAGACAAGAAGACAGAATATAAGAAAATACTAGGTATTTAACGAGATAATAATAAGCAATATGAAGAGTGTACTCCCCATATAAGAACTGTCTTTTCACAATCGTAAACAAATTTCTCTCTACTTTTCTTACAAACCACAAGCTACGACCGCACAAGGTTTTTCAGCGTTCCAAGCTGTGAGTATTGTAGGTTTAAAAAAAAAAGGTGTTAGTAACCTCAGCATTATCCGTTCTGTTCATTCAGACAAAGTGGTGATTATTATTAGCAAGAGTCTGGCTTAAAAAAAAAAAAAAACAGCAGCAAAAACAAACAAACAAACAAAAAAACAGGTGTGTTCGTTACACTGGCTAAAAACATATCTTGCTTTCATACCGTTTCTTTCCTATCAAATGGATCGTTTTAATTTTTATTTTCCACTTTCTTTTTTCCCTACACTTCTAAATATGATTAATTCCCATACTAGGCCATATTTGACCTTTGTAATAAGAATAAAAGTCTGGAGAGCTTCACAAATTCCAAATTTATACAACCTTTCCTGAGTGATAATTTCTATTATAAAATCTAACAGTGTATTTCTTTCAAGCAACAGCTTCATATTCATTGATAATTAAGCAACAAGCTAAGTAATTCTGAAATGTCAATGTAAGATCATTTGCCCCATGACTTGCTCCCCAACTCTGTATAGAAAGCTTTTCCTACTCACGTTTGTGTTTCCCCCAAATTACAAATTATTATATAATGGGCTTTCCATGGATCACTGACAAATACCTGAAACCTGTAATTTAAATTTATTAACATTAAAGGACTATACAATGAATTACCATTTTCAAAGGGAAACTTATTTAATGTTATTTCAGCAACAAATGAAGTTATAGTTGTAATAGGGTATGTACCAGAAAAAATTATGACATTCAATTAATATAAAGTCTTATGTGGTCAAATAATAGAGAAACTAGTATAATATATGATTATTTATTAGTTTGAGATGAAATAGGTTTTTTATTAATATAGTAGTTTGCCATACCTAGAAATAATAGCTCCATTGGGGAAGACCCATAATTTCCCATTTTGTATACCAATATATACATTTTCAATAAGAATTTTATTTGCACTCTGATCATGTACAAGCTTAGAAATTAATGCCAGTTTATGAAAGAAGGCACAGTCTTCTTTCAAGCAACTTACAGTTCTTAATATTGCAACTGAGTCTCTTGGCCTCACTTAAAACCACATTCTTCCCTTAGTGAGCAAAGATAATAAACATACTAACTATCCTCATTTAAAGTCAGTTGATTCTAAATGTACATTTCCCCTATAGATTAAATCAAGGCATTTGAAGGATGCTATCTCTAACATCTGTGAAGTGTTATGCTAGATAATTATGAAAAATAAGGTTACAAACAAAATGAAAAAAAATATTAGGGAATTTTTAGTCCTTTAAAGGCTAATACTTTGGAAAAAAAATAAAATGAAATGTGATACAATTGTGCTAGACAGCTCTGCTGAAGCTCTTAAGCTGATATTCTGTAGTTCTTAATGACAGACATTTTTCAGTAATATTGGTAATAATTTATTACACTGTATACAAACACCTGCTTACTTATCATTTTTGCTTAGTATACTGAGGACACGAACAGATAATATAATATAACAATAACTAATATAAACATTACCAGAACCCAAAGGAGTGCTTTCAGTGTTTCAGATGCTAATTTTTTTTTTTTTTTTTTTTTTTTTTGTAGGAAGAATTAAAAAAATAAATCCTTATGTCTTCTGGTCTCTCTCCACGCTTTCCAAGTTAAACAGGTGACCCCCCCTTTATTTCTTTTTTTTTTAACGTTTATTTATTTTTGAGACAGAGAGAGACAGAGCATGAACAGGGGAGGGGCAGAGAGAGAGGGAGACACAGAATCTGAAACAGGCTCCAGGCTCTGAGCTGTCAGCACAGAGCCCGACGCGGGGCTCGAACTCATGGACCGCGAGATCATGACCTGAGCCGAAGCCGGCCGCTCAACCGACTGAGCCACCCAGGCGCCCCAACCCCCCTTTATTTCTTAAAAACTTCTATTTCTTCGGCTCTATGCCACCACTGCTTCCTTCACCTTCTTTCTTCTCAATTCTATCTCGGCACTTCTTTCTTACCTAACTTTTTAAATACGATTTCTTTAAGTCTTCTTCTAGGCATCCTTCTCTTATTTCATATTCTCTCCCTGCGAAATTTTATCTTTTCTTACAGCTTCAATGTTTGACTATTTTATTTAATAATCTCAAATTCAGACCTCTCTCTGTACCTAAATATTTAATAGACGGCTTCACTAGACATACTCTAAGCACTTAAAAACAATACACCTTCTCCACCAAAACAACTGTGTCTCTAGTACCACTAATTACCTGTGTAAGTCCCAGTCCAATGCCATCCTAACACAAGCTTATATTACCTGTGTTTCCCATCTACTTGATATTTAGTCTGTCATCAAGTTTTATTGACTGTCCTTCCTAATTAGTGCTGAAACCTGCTCACTGCTCATGCATTTACAACAAACATCCTCACCTAAACTCCATAATCTTTCCTGTGGCCCACTGCAATAGACTTCTAGTCAAGCTACTGAAATGCTGTTAACATTCACCTTGCGGCACTGACATGGGTACTATTTGAAAATTTTAACAACCAGTAGGGCATTGGTATGAACCAATCAGAAACGAGGCCAGACATAAACTGCTGGTACAACTGTGCGGGAATATACCAACAATGACCGTGAAGATAGCACTCAACTCTATTCATCATCTTTTAGTTATAAAACAAATCCACAGTTACACAAATTCTGTAGTGGAAAGATTTCCCCTTAGGCAAAGCAAATGGGACCAGAAGGAAAGTTGCAGTTGAAATGTATCCTACTCCTTTGTTTACACGTATGGAGTCTGTCTTTCTTCACTAAATTCTCATTTCTCTCATGGCAGAAACTCTCAATCTTATTGACCATTGTCACCTCATTTCCTAAAGTGTGACCTGACACTAAAGCCATAGTAAATACTGAATTACTAAATCAATAACTGACTGACTGAATAAATAAATGATTATATGGATGAGGGTTAAAGTTCAAAATAATTAAAATCGGCAGTAGCAACAAATCAATGATCTGCCTCTTACTTATCTCTTTATTCTCATCTCCCACCACTTTTCCCACAGGTGGGGATGTCTTAAATTTTTTCAGTTTCTACCAGACTCAACAGCTTTAAACATTGTTTCTTCTGTATAAATCAAAACCTTCCCTCTGTTTGAATGGTTAACATCTATCAGGCTTCACATCTCAGCTTAAACAGTACTTTATTTCCTTGATCCGCTTCGGTTCTTTTCTCTCCCTATACCTTACCTTTGCTAGATTTATCACAATTATATTCAAATACTCTTTAGACAGTAAGCCTTATTAAATACAGTGTTTTTCTTATCTCTACTATATGATCTCCAGACAATGCCTTGCAATAAGAAGTTCTTAGCATGTATTGGCTGGAAAAATACAGGAATTTGAGTGTTATTTTTTAAATAAATCAGCATTTCACCTAATTAGTATTAAGTCAATGTCTCTAAAATTATAAAAATTAAACCAGATTCCATAAATCTTTATTTTTGAGGACTTCCATGTTTGGCAAACTTAGTGGAGGGGAATTATTTCAGAAGTGTTTCTTGTACAGAACACAAATGTGTGTGTGTGTGTGTGTGTGTGTGTGTGTGTACACACTCATATAGTATGTGTATGTTTCTCTTTTTTTTCACTTTTTCATTTATTTTGAGACAGAGAGAACATGAACACATGTGCATCAGCAGGGGAGGGGCTGAGAGAGAGAGAGAGAGAGAGAGACAGAGAATCCCAAGCAGACTCCACACTGTCAGTGCAGAGCCCTATGTGAGGCTCAAATTCATGAATCCTGAGATCATGAGCTGAGTCAAAATCAAGAGTCAGATGCTTAGCCAACTGAGCCAGCCAGGCACCACAGTATGTATATATTTCTAACTAATTACACATATTATTAGTCGGGTAAGAAATTGAGGGAGATGTTGGAGATCATAAGTTATAAAAATGCTTGTATTCATGGAGGAACAAAGCAGTGACTGACTTTATTTAATAATAAATAATAATCTATGAATAATAATAATAGTCATCATCATCAATGTATGCACACAAGATAGGAGAAAAAGCCTGGAATATCATGAAAAGTAAGAGGCAAATCATAATCACAGCATCAAAATAACTGAAAAACAATAATTTTAATGATTGAATTAGAGAAGAAAGAAAAACTTGTCCTTGAGTACAAAAATGTCAGTAATACGTAACTGATTTTGATTTTTTTTGGATGGAGGGAAAAACATGTGTATTCATCCCAGGGATGTGACTGAAATTTACACTACTGTTTTTTTCCAAAATATACATGAAAAAAATAATTTTACTTTGTCTGGATTGGTGGTGATCCATGGATTGGGCAAATATATGGACCATGGACTTGACAAATAAATAATTTCTGGAGGAAACATAATTTGAACCTAGATCACAAGCATGTAATTTCAACAATCTAAGCTCTCTCTCTCATGTGCATGCTCTTTACATATACATATATATATATATATATATATACACATATATATATATATAATTTCATTATATATATGTAATTTCAAGAACATAATCTCAGAATTATATATAATCTGATATGTTACAATGAATTATTAGAATATACTCAAGAGATAAATTAGGCATAAGTAATATGCTTAAAGAAATAAAAACTAAATGTATGAAAGTATTACAAAGATAAAATAAAGAATTATAGTTGAAAAATATAATTAAAAGTTTTAGAAATAAAAACATAATAAAGTAAAAACTTCAATGGCTTAATTAACCAGATGAACCTGCAGGGGAGGAGGTAACAGGTAGACTAGAAGACAGAGTCGAGGAAATTAGAGAGAAAGTAACAGGGAAAGAGGCTGAGTGGGGGGTGTTGCAGAGATTCAAAAATAAATGGAAAAAAGGAAGCTATAAAAGTGGAAGAATGGAGTTATGGTTTCAGAAATGAGAGAGACCTTGTATCAAAATAAACCTATGGATAGCAACTGTATCAAAATATACATCCTATGGATAGCAACTATAAAATATTACAGAAAAAAAGTTGTAATAAAATGACCAAAAGCATGCAGAACATAAGAAATGGCCCTCTAAAAAGAGAATGACAATGTTCTACAGCTTATCCCAAAGCTATTATCTGATTTGTACTTTTCAAAGTGGTTACCTCTAACAAAGAACTGAATTATTTTCATGAATTGAGGTACCAAAGAAGAGAGGTTAGAACTACTCTATGATAGCATTTGGAATCTAAAGGAGAAAATATTCAAAAGGAATAAGCCCCATAGATAAATTTGTAAAATTGGCAAAAAAACCTCCCTCAAGTCCTTGGTTAATTTGTGAACTTTCCATGTGTTGAGGTAATCCAAGTACTTTCACAGTATGCAATAGCCAGAAGACTGATAAAACTGGGTTGGTATTAAAATTGCTGTCTACCTCAACAGAGAACAATTTAAATTGTTTAGAGAGTCTCAGTAAGCATTTGGGCTTTCAATTAAAATCCAAAAAAGGACTATGTGTTAGCAGTGAAAACTATGCCCTTGGAAGAAAGCAAAACTGATTTTGACAAAGAATAAATGCAAACTTTACTTTGATCCTTAAGTGATCAACCAGTAACTTAAGTGTCTCTTAAAAGAAAAGTGATATTCTTCAGAGGATAAAAATGGAATTCATAATTTTTACCACATATCTTCTATGAGATCTAGTTTATCAACCAGAAACGGTTAAAGATGCAAAAAAGAAAATGTTATTCAAGATTAAGGGAAAAAGCAATTGACAGAAACAGTTAAAAGTCAAAGCAGCTATTATAAAAATAAAGACAATCAAAATAAGTGAACATATTTCCCAACACAGAAATGTAAATATTAAAATAATTAAGAAGGGAAAATTATAGATGTGAAAAATTCAATCTGGTCTGATATATATATATATATATATATATATATATATATATATATATATATATATATCTGATATTTATATATATACACACATATATGTGCACATATGAGGCGCGCTCTCTGTGTGTGTATATATATATATATGTATATATAATATGTGTATAATATATAATGATATTAATAGCAGATTGGAGAATAAAAAGGGATCAGTAAACTTTAAGGTAATCAATCTAAACAACAGAGAAGTAAAATGTAGGCTTAATGACCTATAATAAAATAATACAAAATTAAGTGGTCTAACTTAATTAATTTGAATCCCAAAAGAAGAGAGACAAGGAGACATATAATACTATTAAAAAAAAATAATAATAGCTTTGGGATAATACTATTAAAAAAATATATATATACTGAATATATCCTTGAAATATCAACCTGCAGATCTCAGACTCTGCAAACCAACGAAAGGTAGGTACCATTAAAATCACATCTCAGAACATTATAATAACTGCAAACAAACATAAAGACCTTAGAAGCAGTCAGGGAGTTAGGGTGGAAGACATAGTATATGTAGGGAGAGAACCATATGAATTAAGACTGCCTTCTTCTCCAAAACATTGGACATCAGAAAACAACAGACTACATATTAAAATGCTGGGGGAAAAACGCTCTAACCCAAACAACATATTTAGGAAAAGATAATTCAAATGAAATTGTATGTTTTTAAAAGAATATTTCATTTTTTAAAATAGTTTTAGATTTACAGGAAAAATAAGATAGTATAGGGAGTTGCCATATAGTCCTTCACCTGGTTGCCTCTATTATCTTAGAATAGTATAGTACATTTAATACAATATTGGCATGCTATTATTAACTAAAGTCCATACAACATTCATATTTCCTTAGTTTCTTCGTTAGTTTGCTTTATATACTACCTTGTTTTGTTCCAGGGACCCACCCAAGACAACAGATTCCATTTATTTAGCATGCCCTCTTCAGCATAATTTTCTTGATTAATTGTGAGTTTCTCAGGATTTCCTTATTTTTTGACAACCTTGATAATTTTAAGGGGTATTGATCAGGTACTTTGTAGGCTATTTCTATTGATAGAAATTTCCCTATTTTTTGACAACCTTGATAATTTTGAGGGGTACTGATCAGGTATTTTGTAGGCTATTTCTATTTTTATTTTGTAGACTAATTTCTATTGAAATTTTCCTGATCCTGTATCTCATGATTAGACTTTGTTTCTGAATTTTGTGGAGGAAGAACACAAAGGTGAAGGGCCATTTTTATCATATCAGAGATGCATTCTCTAAACATGAATTATTAGTGTTTAAATTGACCTTGATTATCTGACTAAAGTAGTGTTTGTCAGATTTCTTTTTCCTTCTCCCCATAGCATCCTCTTTGGAAGGAAGTCACTATGCACAACTCAAACTGAAGAAGTGGGGAAGCAGGCTCCCTCTCTCCTGGAGGACAGAGTGTCTATGTAAATTATATGGAACTCTGATGCACAGGAGATTTCTCTTTTTCCCCATATACCTGTTCATTTATGTATAACAATATGGACTCATGAATATTTATTTTATACTTTGGTTTATAATCTAACACCAATTTACAATAATATTTTTATTTCAGGTTTTTATGTAAATTCTAGTTAGTTAACATATATGGTAAAATTAGTTTCAGGTGCACAATTTACTGATTAATCACAACAAGTGCCCTTCTTAACACCCATCACCCATTTAGCACATCCCCTGCCCACCTCCCTCCATCAATCCTGTTTGTTCTCTACAGTTAAGAGAGCTTCCCTCTCTCTCCCTTTTGTTCCCTTCCCCTACGTTCATCTATTTTGTTTCTTAAACTCAACATATGAGTGAAATCATATGGTATTTCTTTCTCTTATTTCACTTAGCAGAATACACTGTAGTTCTATCCATGTCATTGCAAATGTCAAGATTTCATTCTTTTTGATGACTAATATTCCATATATATATATATATATATACTATATATATTCCATTATATATATTCCTATATATTATATATATATTCCTATATTATATGTATGTTCCTATATATATTCCTATATATGATATATATTCCTATATTATATATATATATATATATATATTCCTATATATATTCCTATATATATGTATGTATGTGTATATGTATATGTCCTATATATATATTCCTATATATATATATACACACATTCCTACATATATATGTGTGTGTGTCTGTGTATGTATATATGTACGTATGTATACACACACACACACACACACACACACACACATATATACCACATATTCTTAATCCACTTATCAGTTGATGGACACTTGAGCTCTTTCTAAAAATTGGCTATCATTGATAGTGCTGCTATAAACATTGGGGTGCCTGTGCCCCTTCAAATCAGAATTTTTTTACCCTTTGGGTAAATACCTAGTAGTGCAATTGTTGGGTCATAGGGTAGTTCTATTTTTAACTTTTTGAGGAGCCTCCATACTGTTTGTTCTCCAAAGTGGCTGCAACAATTTGCATTCCCACCAACAGTGTAAGAGGGTTCCACCTCTTTGCATCCTCAAAAACATCTGTTGTTTTATGTGTTGTTAATTTTAGCCATTCTGGCAGGTGTGAGGTGGTATTTAATTGTGGTTTTGATTTGTATTTCCCTGATGATGAGTGATGATGAGCATCTTTTCATGACTCTGTTAGCATTCTAATGTCTTCTTTGGAAAAATGTCTGTTCATGTCTTCTGCCCATTTCTTCACTAGATTATTATTTTGGGGGTGTTGAGTTTGATAACTTCTTTATAGATTTTGCTACTAACCTTTTATCAGATACGTCATTTGTAAATATCTCCTTCCATTCCGTAGGTTGTCTTTTAGTTTTATTGAGGTTAAGATTGACTTTTTGTGCTGAAATATTCTATGAGTTGTGACAATTGCAGCACCATTTATCTGCCATTATCATATCACAAAAAATAGTTTCACTTCTTTAAAAAAAACTTTTTATTTACCTATGGAACTTTTTACTCCACTACATGAACTGCATGAAGCTGCTAAACTTGTTAGTGACTACAGTTTCGCCTGCTCTAGAACGTCATGTAAATGAAATCATATAGTATAAAGATTTTGACACTACTTCTGCCCTGAGAAATATGCATTTAAAGTTCACCCATACTTTTCCTTGACTTGGTAGCTCATTTCTTTTAATCACTGAATAATATTCCATTTTTTGCATGTACCACAGTTTACTTATTCAACTTTTTTTTAAGAAACCTCAGGTGCTTCTAGGTTTGGTTATTATGAATAAAGATGCTATAAAAATCATGTGCAGACATAAATTATCAACTCATTTGAGTCAATACCTAGGAGTGCAATTCCTGGATCATATGGTAAGACCAGGTTTAGCTTTGTAAAAAAAGAAACTGTCAAACTTTTTCTAAGTGTGTCATTTTGTATCCCCACTAGCAATAAATAAGATTCCCTATTTTTCTTCATGCCCCAATACTCGATGTTGTCAGTGTTTTGGATTTTAGCCATTTTAATAGATGTATAATGATATATCTTTGTTGTTTCAATTTGCAATTCACTAATGACATATGATTTTAAGCATAATTTCATATGCTATTGCCACCTGTGTATCTTCTCTATTAAGGGATCTCTTCAGATTTTTCACACACTTTTTAATTCAATGGTGTGCTAATTCTCAGTGCTAAGTGTTCTTTGTATATTCTGGATACAAGTATTTTACCACATACATTTTTTGCAAGTATTTTCTCCTAGTCTGTACTTGCCTTCTCATTCTCTTAATAGAGTCTTTCATGGAGCAGAAGTTCTTAATTTCAAAAAAGTACTACTTATCATGTTTTTCTTTTTTAATGACACATCATTATATTATGTCTTTAATTCTGTGAACTTTATTGAAGGCCTATCAAGTATAGAGTGGAACTTTTTAATGATACCTCTTCGTGTGATAAAATGTTTTTATTTATTCTCTAGAAATTTATGTTTAACTTCTGTTTAATCAAAATTATGTCCTATAACTCTTCTCTAAAAATCTCATAATACCAAAACATTTCAAAGTAAATAAAAGTGATAGTTTATATGCCCATCTCTATATAATAATAACTAAGCTTTTGACTTTTGCACATACATGTTAGAATTTTATAAATAAGTAGTCCACAATCTTATAGATTTAAAGTAGGATATTACTGGAAAATTTCAAATCTTATTTCGAAATGACCATTATAGCAGAGCTAGAATATCTCAGTTCAAAAAATACAAATCTAAAAACTCTGAGTTCCACATGCAGAAAAGTAAAAATGTCATGTAGAAACATAGTTGTAAATATATATTTATAAATATGTATCTGTTTTATTTATATTTATCTTGCATGTAAATATATACTAAAATAACTAATTCAACTTCCCAAGAAATGTCACAAGAGATGATAAAATTTCCACAGATATAAAGACAGTTGAGACCATCTGTACAGCTCCTTTCACAAGAAAACTAAGTAATTTCTTATATCAGGGAAATAAAATTTAGGATGTGAATACTGACTTATTAACTTAGTGAACCTCTGCAGGTTATTGTGCATTGCTAATGATAGCTAAATGTATGGCAAACTTTCATCTGTACATAGAGCATGGAGAGCAAAACTTGAATCAATATTAACAAGAATGATGTGCACCTAAAGACCCAAGTATATCACAGTTCATATTTAAGGATGTGTTGTAACACACCTGGAAGGGGTACTAATGTTATGGAGGTGTGTTTTTATAGATTGGTAGTATAATGATTCCTAAACATATAACTCAGAATTAAATTTAAATTGCTTTATACTGAAAACAGATTTTCACATCTTATTTTTCACAGCTTCACTGTACATGAGATACACTTCTTTGTTTCATACTTGTGTTTACCCTTGCAATTTAAAATTTTAAACATGACCATCATGCTATAGGAGATACAACTGTATCTCCAATCAATACAGCAGATCGCTGAACCAAATGGCTAACTATAATCAATTCTTCTTCTATTGAGTCTATGCCACTGTAATGCAGAAGATGTGTATGTGAATGGCAGGTGAGGGCTGGTCTTGTAACAACACATGAGCTTGCTAGTACTTTTCCCCAGAGAATCTTTTTTGCAACTTATTTCAATGTGGAGTTGTTTTGGGGACTTAAAGAGACTAGATTTGTGAGACTGCTACATGCTCTACTTTAACCAAGTTCCCTACAACATATTTTTGATGTTGTGTCATTAAATGGGAGAATTTTCAGCTGCGTTAATCATTTTGTGACAGATGACTGCGCTGCCTAAACACTGACATATATCAACTGTTGAGATACTCCCAAGTACCAAATGATAGCACTGTAGGATCGCTTAATTTAATTTTCATTTCTACATGCATAACCAGAGGGAAAAAGTGTTTTTTCCTCAGTTTATATTCTTTTTTATGCTCATTAAAAGAGAAAAAGACATTATATTTTGGACAATGCCAGATGAATTGGAGTTTTTAAAGTATTTTCATTTATAAAACAGAATTAGTGGTATCAAATTTTCCAAGGCTCATTTCCAGGCTTCACATACACGTTTTACTCCTAAGGATATGCTGAATAGTAGACCAGATGGCCTTTTATTTCCCATAAATAAAACATCATAATGATAGAAACAAATTATTGGACTGATTGTATACAGTAATCTCTTTATATTTTTAAAAGGAAAAAAATTAAAAGAATATATCAATAGTTATAAGAGAAAACTTTTTTGAAGATATTACCTTTTCTTCCTTCTCCAGGCAGAGAAACTTCATTAACAAGAAAACTGAGATGGCAAATATGGGATGAAAATATTTCTACAGGTGGAGCTTGCCATTATTTTGATCTTTTTTTTTTCTTTTTTTCCTCCCATCCTAAATCACTGAATTCATGGCTTCAATAACTCTGAGGATAATCAGGTTATAACTGCTGCTGAAACTACAGACTACACAGTCTATGAGAGATCCTATCAGATCAAAATACAGATTCCTATCGGAAGTTCCCAGGGAATAATCCCACATTTCACTAAGAAACTACAGACACAGTGGCCATTAGATAACATTTTTTAAAACTGAAATTTAACTGGTAACTAAAAATATTAAGATAAAAATTTTCATAATGTATGATATTATTTATTTTATGTATACAAAAAAATTCCTTAAATGACATACACTCAAATAGTGCAAGTTTTATTTACTTAAATCCATTTAGGTCAGAGATACCATAAAAATACTGGCTAAAAAGGTAACAAAATCAACAGTAGTAAGGCATAAGACAAGCATGTTCAAAAATGAAAGATCTCAAAAAAGACTTTGTCCTTATATATTTGTATCTTTATGTGTATGGGCACACATGCACACACGTGCATGTGCTCACATACACACACACACACAAACACCCTTTATTTTATAGTGATTAGTTGAAAGCAATTTTGTACCAAAGTCTCAGGGTTCCTGTTTGACTTTTAGATGTTAAGAGTTCTGTTCTTTGCTCCTCTACTATAAAACACAAACTCTTAATAGGCACTCAATCATCTTTTTGATCAATATAGTTTCAGGTTTTGTTTATTTTTCTGGTTTAATTATTAACATTGTTATATTTTACTCACAAAGCAATTTCAGTTTAACGGGTAGGAAAAATAGACAGCTTGGCTAGAACACGACTGTGGTCCTGGTTCAGGATGAGCAGCTGACCAGGGAGAAATTTAATGGGGAAATCGTATAAAAGCTGGATTATGTAGGTGCCAGGGAGATGCAAGAAATAGTAGCAAAGGACACTTCAGAAATGGCTTCACATTAGAGTTTCTTACTCAGCTTACATATAGTTTGCTTGGCAGAGATTGGAAGTTTTGCAGGGTTGAGGTATTTGAGCACAATCTCTGCCCCAATTATTTTGTGTCCACTAAAATTCAGGTGAGACACTAAATATACAGACTAAAAATAATAAAAATACAAACAAACTCAGCATAGACACCTGAAATTGCATATCATGAAGGAGACAGAATTGAAGGGTTAGGCCCATGTCACTAAAACAAAATAGAAAAACAACAAAGAAAAACCCTAACAACTTTAGAAGAACAAAAATAAAAATTCTGATTTCTTATAAGATATGATCTAAAATGCTCAATTTTCAACGAAAAATTACTAAACATACAAACATATGAAAATATGACTCCTACTCTACTAAAAATTGGTCAACAGAAATTGACCTCAAATGAATCCAGATACTGAATTTATCAAAAGACAATTTTTTTTTTTCAACGTTTTTTATTTTATTTTTGGGACAGAGAGAGACAGAGCATGAACGGGGGAGGGGCAGAGAGAGAGGGAGACACAGAATCGGAAACAGGCTCCAGGCTCCGAGCCATCAGCCCAGAGCCCGACGCGGGGCTCGAACTCACGGACCGCGAGATCGTGACCTGAGCTGAAGTCGGACGCTTAACCGACTGCGCCACCCAGGCGCCCCTCAAAAGACAATTTAACAGTGCTAATGTAACAATTTTAAAGAAGGAAAAGTAAACATTTTCAAAGAATTAAATAAAAATAGTCTTAGTAAATTGCGAATCATAGCATTACAATGACATCTATAAAACATTTGAAATTTTAGAGATGAATCATGAAGTCACTAAAATACTGCTGTACATTAGTTTCAGAAGATATTTTTTTTTCATTTTTTTCAAATGTTTATGTATGAAAGAGAAACAGAGGACAAGTGGGTAAGGGGCGGAGAGAGAGAAAGGCACACACACACAATCTGAAGCAGCTCCAAACTATGAACTCACAAACCATGAGACCATGACCTGAGCCAAAGGTGGACTCTTAACCGACTAAACCACCCAGGTTCCCCAAGAAGAGATTTTTAAATAGCAGAAGAAAAAAAAATGGCAAACTTTAAGATAAATCAATGGCAATGATCTAATCCAAAGAAGAAAGGAAATGATATTCAAGACAAGTGAGCAGATTCTCAAAAATTAATGTGACAATGTTAATTTTTTTAAATATGTGTAATGGGAATTCCATAATGAAAGGGACATTTAAAAGGAAAATACTTCAGAAAGAACGTCTAACTACTCAAATTTTCTGGAAAAAGTGATTAGTAGATCCAATATGCTCACATACTCCAAGAAGGATACACCCAAAGAGAACCATACATACACCAATTGTAGTCAACCTGATAAAACACAAAGAGAAAACCTTGAGAGAAACAAGATTTTTTCATCAGAAATAATGGAGGACAGGGTACAGATCCTTTACCTCTTTGTTTAGGTTTACTTCTGGGTATTAAATGGATCTTGGTGCCATTGTAAATAGGATTGATTGCGTGATATCTCTTTCTGTTGCTTCAATTTTGGTGCATAAAAATGTAACCTATTTCTGTATGTTGATTTTATATCCTGCAACTTTGCTGAATTCATGTATCAGTTCTAGCAGGTTTTTGGTGGAATCTTTTGAGTTTTCCATGTAAAGTATCATGTCATCTGTAAAAAGTGAAAGTTCAACTTCTTCTTTGCCAGCTTGGATGCATTTTATTTCATTTTGTTGTCTGATTGCCAAGGCTAGGACTTCCAACACTATGTTAAACAAAAGTGGTGAGAGTAAACATCTCTGTCGTGTTCCTGATCTCAGGGAGAAAGCTCTCAGTTTTTCCCCATTGAGGACGATATTAGCTGTGGGCCTTTTGATGAAAACCACATAGAGATATTACCTCACACTGGTTAGAGTGGCTAAAATTAACAACTCAGGAAAGAACAGATGTTGGTGAGGATGTGGAGAAATGGAAACCCTCTTGCGCTGTTGGTGAGAAGCAAACTGGTGCAGCCACTCTGGAAAACAGTGTGGAGGTTTCTCAAAAAATTAAAAATAGAATTACCCTACGACTCAGCAATAGCACTACTAGGAATTTATCCAAAGGATACAGGAGTACAGATTCATAGGGGAACATGTACCCCAATATTTATAGCAGTGCTATGAACAATAGCCAAATTAAGGAAAGAGCCCAAATGTCCATCAACTGATGAACACACACACACACACACACACACACACACACACACACACACACACACGGAATACTACTCAGCGATGAAAAAGAATGAAATCTTGCCATTTGCAACAATGTGGATGGAACTGGAGGGTGATATGCTAAGGAAAATAAGTCAGAGAAAGACAGATATATGTTTTCACTCATATGTGGAATTTTAGAAAATTAACAGAAGACCCAGGGGGAAGTAAAGGAAAAATTTAGTAACACAGAAGGAGGCAAACCATAAGAAACACTTAAATACAAAGAACAAAATGATGGTTGATGGGGGTGGGGGGGGGCGAGGAAAATGGATGGTAGGCATTGAGGAGGGCACTTGGTGGGATGAGAACTGGGTGTTTTCAGTGTGTAAGTGATAAATCACGGGAATCGACTCCCAAAGCCAAGAACACACTGTATACACTGTATGTTAGGTAAGTTGACAATAAATTTTAAAATAAAATTTTAAGATAAATTTATTTAAAATTTAAAGTAAATTAAAGACATGTCTACATATACAAAAACAGATAATTTACTGCTAGCAGACTTGCATAACAACAAATGCTAAAGGAAATCCTTCAATCCTATAGGAAAGAATGAAGGATACAAGAAATGGCAAATACATGGCTAAATAAAAATGTCAATGAGTGTGAGTATATGCATCTTAATCTTTTTTAAGTGTTTTTTTTTTTTTGTTTTTGTTTTTGTTTTTTATTTTAGAGAGAGAGCAAGAGGAGCAGAGAGAGGGGGAAAGAGAGAATCCTTGGCAGGCTCCACACTGTCAGTGCAGAACCCAATGTGGGGCTCAAACTCACAAACTATGAGATCATGACCTAAGCTGAAGTCAGATGTTTAACCAACTGAGCCACCCAGGCATCCCATTAATCTTTGTAAAACCATATGGTAGTTTAAAGAAAAATTATAATGCTGCATTGTTGAGTTTGTAAAGTATATAGAAGTAATATATTCATTATTAGCACAAAGCTAAGGGATAGTAAAAGTAGAGACAAACTGATTCAGTGATGTTATATTTTAAGAGAATTAGGTTATGGGTGACTGGGTGGCTCAGTTGGTTACGTACCTGATTCTTGATTTTGCTCAGGTCATGATCTCACGGTTTGTGAAATTAAGCCCCAAGTTGGGCACTGCGATGTCAGCAGAAATTCTCTCTTGGGATTCTCTCTCTCCCTCTCTCTCTCTGTCCCTTCCTCACATGCTCTCTCTCTCTCTTTCAAAATAAATACTTAAAAAAGAGAGAATCAAATCATTACTAACTTGAAGCAGATTGTGATGAGTTAGAGGTGCATCTCAGAATCTCAACATACAAAAATGAAGCTGAAAATTATAAAATTAAAATATAGGAGATATAATGAAATACTAAAATATTTCAATACAATAGAAGCCATTAAAAAGACATAAAGAGAAAAATATATAAGATACATAGAAAGCAGATAGCAAAATGGCCTCTGCAAATTCAAATACATCAATAATTACTTAATACGAATGGACCAAAAACTCAAAACAAGACATCCAAAGAGAAGGCAGGAGATTAAAAAATAGTATCTAACTATATATGACTATAAAACATGTAGATTACATTCAAAGATACAAATCAGGTTGAAGTAAATGGACAGAAAAAGACAGTGTGAAAATAATAATCATCAAGACCTGGAGTGGCTATAATATCAGACAAAATAAATTTTAAGAAAATGAGTATTACTAGAGACAGAGATATTTCTTAGTGAGAGAGGGGTAATACAATCAGTAATACAAAAAAATATATAAATGTATATGTACCTCACCAGATAGTGTCAATATACATGAACTGAAAAAACTTATAGGGGAAATAATAAATTCAATCATTATAGCTTGATATTTCAATATACCTCTACAGTAGTAAATATAACAAGTATACTCACTTCTCAGTTGTTATAATGAAATAATAATAAAAATGAAAATAAAAACAGCACCACTTATTGATCCTACCTTTGAAATCCCTTTTCATCTGGGATCTTTTCCTCTTATGTCCTGTCTATCTTGTTAGCCCTGAACTCAAATTTTCATCTCCACAGCCAAAGAAGACTGCTCAAACTTCTCAGCCTCTTGGCCACTGCATTCACTTGAGTATTTCAGCCTCTCAAATCTATGCCTCTTCTGTATCTGCAAATATCTCAAAGATAAGAGCAATACAGGTCCAGTTTACATCAAAATGCTTTGTTGCTCTGGTATCTTGGCTTTTGTAACTTTGTAGCTCTCTTATGATTCCCGTCAATTTTTTTTAACGTTTATTTATTTTTGAGAGCAAGAGAGACAGAACATGAGCGGGGTAGGGGCAGAGAGAGACAGAGATGTAAAATCCAAAGCAGGCTCCAGGATCTGAGCTGTTAGCACAGAGCCTGACATGGGGCTCAAACTCACAAACTGTGAGATCATGACCTGAGACAAAGCAGGATGCTAAACCAACTGAGCCACCCAGGAGACCCCAGAATTTAATTATGTGACTTTTCTAGGCACTATTTGTAGGAATAATGGTCTGAAGAATTTAGCACTATGATGTAAATACATGTGCACATATAGTTCTTTACAGCTAAAACAAAACGCTGTTAAGAAGCTTGTAATCTATGGCTCATTTTAATTCAGTGTTTCTAGCCCACATAATTTGAAAAGCTCTAGCAAAAGCTAATTGTTAATGAGGCTGTCTTTTCCCATACGAATGAGATATTTTATGTTGATGTCTATGTTGACAATATTTACTTACAACCTACTACTGACAACATGCATTTGTTAAGGCCAGTGTGACTTTTCCAGAAGTCAAATGTCTAAGCAACATATTCATGAAGATATCTGGATTATATCTGCCTCTACAGAAAATTAGAGTAACTTCAAAGCAAAGTTGTCTTAAGCTTTAGTCACATGTCAAGATTAAATTATCATTGGAGGAGAAGAAGAAGGGAGACTACTTTCACACTAGGACTGAAAAACTTAAAACTTACTCAATGTTTACAAAAAAAATATTTGAGTCTATTCAAGTTAATTTCATGCTGAAAGAAATAAATCAATACTCCTTAGAGGAATGTAATAGAATCTTGAGACTTTATAACCTGATACCATAATGTCTAGCACACTACCCAAAAATGTCTTGACACACAAAGAATAAAATAATGAAACTCATTTGCAAAAGAAAGTAAAATCAACAGAGAATGACAATGACATGAAACAGATGTTGGGGTCAGAAGTACTTAAAAACATATAACTACCAAAATTAAAATAGAAACTATAAAAATAATAAAGTATAAATTTTAGACATAAAAATACAATAATGGAAATAAAAACGTTTAGATGGGCTTAGCAGCAGAATAAATATGACAGAAAGCTTGAATATAAAGCAACATAAATTATTCGATATGAAAAAGAGAGTTAAAAGGTTGAGAAAAATGAGTATCAAGGAATTGTGGGGCAATATTAAAAGGATGAACATATATGTAATTGAAGTTCCAAAAGGAAGACAAAATGAGGCAGAAAGCACATTAGAAGTAATGACCCAAAATGTTCCCAATTAGGAAGATAAGTTTTCAAATTCAAGAAGTTCAGCAACTCTGGGGTAGAAGAAATGAAGAGCCTCAGAAACCATGCCTCAGTATATCCTAACCATAAACAGAATTTGTGAAAAATTAAACTACTTAATTCATATAAAGCACTTTAAAAACTGTGGGACACATTAAGTATGATGTAAATACTAGCTGTTGTATTAGCTAAATGTTAGCTATTATTTCTTGCCTAATATAAACATTATGTTTCTATCATAACTATATTTTACCTCCTTCAATGGTGTCATGTAATAACCTGTGACAGTCTAGTGTCTGGAACCTGAAACATAAATGAATTGAGGGTGGCATTCAGGCAAAAACTCAGTTGAGGTTTTTGTGTGGAGACCAAATTCAAATCTGACCATGGCTAAAGATCCACTGGTGTTGCCAATTCTTGTACAACTAGAGAGATTTTTTTAATCTCATGCTGAAAGATAATCTTTACCTTATTTTTTTTCTTACTTTTTAAATGGGTAATGAAAATAAAGAAATAGGAAATTTGTTCAACAAATTTTTTAAAGCACATGAAACTAGAAAAAATGTTTTGAATTATTACGGAAAATACTGAATTCATTAGGAATAACAGATATTAGCAGGCATGACTTTAAGTTTTATATATTTTGGAAGTCTGTGGATGTCACTGTTGTATGAGAAATTACCTATGAATAGATTATTCTGTTATAGGTTAAAAGCGATTGTCGACTATCAACATGTAAAAGAGATTGTGCATCACCAACATACAAGCTCATAATTATTAATTATGTATCCAAACATTAAGCAAGCCTTTTTCAAAAAATAGTTCTCACTATGATCTATTTATAATATTATTTTACTACTGATAGAATAATGGGAACAATCTGTCTTCTCTATTCCAGAAAACTTTTATAAGATAAACTAGAATTCAATCATTCTCAAAGTAGTAGCCAACAAGAGCTATTTCAAAGAAATAAAAGGCCAAAACTCAGAAACCCATTAAAAAATGGCTATGTGGAAAGTAAGTTTCTCATACATCATCACGTTCCATGAAATTTATTAATTCCCAGAAGATTGAGTTCAGATATGAATTTATAGGTTCTCTATGATATTTATGAGCATGATATATATTAGCACTTTTAAAAAAATTTTTAGTGTTTATTTTTGAGAGAGAAAGAGAGAGAGAGCGAGCACATGAGCAGGGGAGGGGCTGAGAGAGAAGGAGACACAGAATCTGAAGCTGGCTCCAGCCTCTGAGCTGCCAGCACAGAGCCTGATGTGGGGCTCGAACTCACAAACTGTGAGATCGTGACCTGAGCCAAAGTCAAACACCTAACCGACTGAGTCACCCAGGTGCCCCTATTAGCAAACACTTTTTAAAATTGGCACTCTCTTATAAAGTTGAACATTCACATATTCTATGCCCCAATAATTCCACTTCTAGCTTTATACTCAATAGAAACTTTCATGAAAGTAGGCCAGAAAAACAGTGCAAGAAATGCTCACAGCGGGATTTTTCATAACAACAACATACTGGAAAAACCCAAATGCCTTTTAATAAGGAGTAGATGAATGAACCATAGAATGTTCACCCAATGGAATATTATACACCAGTAAACATAAATAACAGGCACAACTATGAATATTTGATGATATCATACGATAAAGATTCAGAAGACTGCATATAATAACCTTTTTGTAAACTAATAAAATAAACCATGCACTTTATAGAGAGCTCAAAATATATGCAAAGAAACAATAAAAGAAGATTCAAAATAGAAGAAAGGAGCTTACTAAAAGCAAACAAAATGTGTCAATAATGGTGAAAACAAGGAAAAGGGATATTATGCCTTTAATAAAACAAGTATTGATGTGGAGTCATTCCTCAAACCTTTTCATTTGTAGGATGGTGTGAAATGTAAAGAAATACTCTAGTCTTTCCTATCTCTGCCAATTGCCTCAGGTGTATGAGCCAGGGGCTCACCAGAGCTTCCATTCACACTACCTTTTCGTGTGAGTTATTACAAATGAAAGTATCTTCATGTCACTAATATAGCATTCCCACTACATTAAAATATCTGTTGGGAAGGTTCTTTTTCATAGGACATTTCCCATCTCCTGTCTGTGACAGCGAGAAGAACCTTGGCTTTCCCAGCATAATAACATCTTCCTTCTGATATAAGACTAGGAAAAACAGTTTTGTGTTTTACTTTTTTTTTTTTTTACCTGTGTCACATTGAAATATATTTTAGTAAAGATGATACAGTAGAGAAAATATAGTAATTGGGGTCAAACAATAATGCATTCACATTTAAGTTAAAGGCAAGTCCACTAGTGAAGTATGAAACCAGGGCCAAGAAGGTTTCTTAAAGATTCGATCTCCTTCTTTCTGTGTGTGTATCTAAGATATAGACTGAAGAGTACAAACTTCCAGCTTAAGATTAATAACATATCAGGAATTAATGGAAGACATGGTGACAAGAGTAGATTTTAAAATATTCAAATATTATTTCAAAAAGAATGAAATCTTGGGGTACCTGGGTGGCTCAGTTGGTCTCATTTTTGGCTCATGTCATGATCTTAACTGTGAGATTGAGCCCTGTGTCAGGCTCTATTCTGAGAGCCTGATGCCTGTTTGGGGTTCTCTCTCTCCCTCTGTCACTGCCCTCCTCCGCCTGCTCTATCTCTCAAAGTACGTAAACTTAAAAAAAAAAAAAAAAAAAAAAATCTTGCCATTTGCAACAACGTGGATGGAACTACAGTGTATTATGACAGCAAAATAAGTCAGTCAGAGAAAGACAAATATCATATGATTGCACTCAGATGACCATACGGGAAGGGAAGGAAAAATAAGATAAAAAGAGAGAGGGAGGCAAAACATAAGAGTCTTAAATATAGAGAACAAACTGAGGGTTGCTGGCAGTGTGTTGGGTGGGGGGGATGGACTAAATGGGTGATGGGCATTAAGGAGGGCACTTGTTGGGAAGAATACTGGGGGTTACGTGTAAGTGATTAATCACTAAATTCTCTCGTGAAATCATTAATACACTATATGTTAACTAACTTGGATTTAAATAAAATTTAAAAATTAAAAAATAAGATAAAATAAAATAAAATAGACTATAAGTAAAAATGCTGTCCTCACAGAGACAAATAAATATGATAACAAGTAAAAGGACCCAGTATAATACCTGGCATACAGAAAGTATTCAATGAATTTTATTGACTCTCCTTCCATATTTATTATTCAGACTACAGGCAATAATATTTTTGTATCATATACGATTTATATTTTATTATTTATACTACTATTAAGGATATGGACAAAGAAATAAGCATTTATAATCAATCCTCTTAACATGAGAGCATACGATTCCGTATTCAAGGAATACTTCCATAATGCTTTATATTTTCATCAACATAAAAATATCAGCACCCATCCCCCACAGAGAGCGCTATCATCAAATTTCAGAACAGCTCTGAGGAAATACAAATGTGAAAATGAAATATATAGAAACTCTATTAATAGCCTCATCATTGCATTACTGATGTATTTATCAGACTAAGGCAGATCTCCAGAGATTACACAACTGTGTTTAAGAACAGTACGAATCCCTTGTGTGCTTAAATGAATCGTTGCCTTTGTAGAACCCCAGATTTAAATTAAGTAACACTGCCCTTTTTGCCTGGTAATGTGAGTGATGTCAGTTAGGTACAAAGTGCCCAGTGCAGAAGTAAATGTTAGGGAGGCGTCTGAACCTTCTCAACCCTGATGAGTTTCATTTTCCTCAAAAGTTTAATGAGGGATGCCCACCGTTATGATCAATGATAATGCATCTATATCTACCTCTTTTTTAATGTTTTAGTTTTTCATTTTTGAGAGCGAGACAGAGAGAGAGCGAGCAAGTGCACGTGCTGGGAAGGTACAGAGAGACAGAGGGACAAAGGATCCAAAGTGGGCTCCATGCAGACAGCAGAGAACCTGATGAGGGCCTCAAGACCACAAACCATGAGATCACGACCTGAGCAGATGTTGGACACTCAACTGACTAAGCCCCAGGTGCCCCTCCATGTCTCTCTCTTAAGATGTGTTCCTAAGACCCAGAGATGAAAATTACTTTTCTGTTTTTCTTTTCTATATGTACAGGGCCACACCTCTTTGTTTCACAAGATTTTAACGCAACTGTGATGATGAGTTCCATGCATGTCGCCAACCTCCCTCTGTTTTTCTTTCTCTTCAAATGAGGAATGCTATTCAAAGAAGGTATATAAAATGAGCAGTGAAACCCCTATTCAGGAGACTCTTCAAGCACCTCCTTCAGTATTAATTGGGTCTTCTGGACCGAAACAGTCTTATGTGGTAGTCCATAACAGTGGATCAGTCATTACTTACATCCCTGGATAGCAGAACTCCCTGAGGCTTTGCTGGCAAGAAAGGCAAACCTCTACCCAGAGGACACAGATATCGATCACTGTGAGCATAAGGCACTGGCTGCTCCAGGTTGCTAGGGGCCCAGTGGAATAGGCTTGCCTCCAAGTGACTGGTTTGTTTCCTCATGGAATAATGCTATATTGAGGGCTCAGCTTTTATATCAGTTCCTAACAGGTCAGAAGTTCAAGGGCAGCGGTAGTTAGACTGGTCTTGGTAAGTGAGAATCTCTGTTGATCAGCCAATGAACAGCCTCCAACTCTATTGCCACGGCCACTCTCTTCATGTGGCCAGTGTTCCAGTTCCAGGGTGATAAATGATGATGACTGACTAATGTGAGCCAGCCAAGCATTTTCTCTCCTTGTTTCTTCAGTGCCACTTTTGCAGTGTATGCTTTTGGGTGGGCACTAACATGTGATACATTTCCAAGCTATTCCTATATGTCTGTCTACATGCTTTTAACTTGGTCCTTCTTGACTCGGATCTTCTAGTCCTGTTCTAGTCCCTGGTCAGTGGTCAAGAATATATACATTCTAACCTCAGGCCACTTCTTCACACAAGATTGATGACCTATACGCTGCTGAAAACTTCATCCATTGGTAAGTTTTTCCCTTTATTATTTTTCTAGGTCACCTTAAATATGACTTTAATGCAGCCACTGTCCGTTCTTATGCTGTCATTTGCATATACTGAGCACCCCCATCCATAGACCAAGCTCATACTTTGGTTTACTCAGAGAAGCCTGCCCAGGGGAGAAAGCATAGTCTCTACATGAATGATGGAGGACCCACGAGGATGTTGGTCAATTATGCATCCCCAGCTGATTGTCTTGAATATCAGAGCCATATACTTTCATAGCTACCACAATATTATGTACATACAAATTCATGTGATACAAGGAAATAAAGATGATTTTTCTCAACTCTGAGAAAAATACGATGAAGCTAGAGACAAGATTTGGCAAAATATCCCATAAAAGTTGTGGGTCACAAACTTTGCAAAAAAAAAAAAAAAAGGAAGGAAGTATCGTTGGTTATACAATTTAGTTGGGCCAACAAATAGATATATGTAGCTGTTCAGAGGAATTAAAAATATTTCTAAAAGTGAGATGTGAGGCATAATCCAAAAATGAATGTTTTGAACTATAACATCTTCAGAAGACACGTGGAGAAAGAAGTATAACTTGCCTGATATTGTAAAGCTGAGCTTCTGTTGAGTGATGTATACACATGCCATGTTTATAATAATCTGATCTGATGAAATAAGATTTAGAAGACCTAAAGAAATAAATCATTCAATAAGTGGTCTTCCATGGACATTAGTGAAAAATACCTAACAGTAGTTGGAACAAACTCTGTGCTGATAATGAAGAGAATATACACCTAACGTTATAAACAGAAAGAAAAAGAAAAAAAAAAAAAAAGGTAAATAACATGCCCAAACAACTCATCTGAGCTTGGAGGAGTTGCTGAGGCAGTGTGGGCGAACAGGGCCAAGATTTCCTTAGATCAAAATGCTAAGTTCACACCAACAAATTGACAAATGGACAATTAAGGCCTCCGTGTTTCTTTTCCCCCCTTAGGGCACAGTTGCAGTAACATTAACTTGAAAAATGTTAAATTGCTACTAAACTCATACTTCCAATAGTGCACCTAGAGAATATGTAACTTCCAATAATGTACTGTACAGGTTTAATCCTTTAAAATAAACACCTTACAAAAAGTACTCCCAGGCAATTGAATGGACTGATTTATTCGGTGGAGTTGTTAATTCTAAGCTGAAGGGCACTTACCAAAAATTATTTTGACCTTGGGATACTTCATTTTAAGCAATTATTTCTAACAGTAATTATGTAGAAGTGCCAGTTATCTCTTAAAGCTACCCCTAATTTGTGATAATATAACCATGTCATCTAACTACAAGTGAACATTTATACTGCTTCTGTTTTCTAAGGGGACAGAGAAGGACACTTAGCTCATCCCAAAGTGATATCAAATCATTAAGGTTCATAAAAACAAGGGAGGGCAAGATCATACCTCTTTTAATTATTATTAAAATTATTATCCAGCGCATTAGGAAATCATCCCTACTGACACTGATTCTCAGGGTATTATTAAGGTAATATTTAATTTTAGTATCAAAAGCCAGAAAGTTAATGTGAATTCACAATGGATTTTTCAACTCATGGATTTTTTTAATAACATTATAGTAAAATTAGTCATGAAAATCTATCATTTCTTGTGTACCTACAATATAGTTGGCACAGTGTTAACCACATTAAGGACTGTATCTCAATAATGACATAAGTAATCTTGCACCCATTTTATAAGAGAAAAACCAGATGCATAAAGGGCATCTTTATCAAGATATATTCTGAACGTAACACGGCTAGAAAGTAGCAGGTCCATGAGCAAATTCTCTCCAGGTCAGAATACTGTGCTCTTTCTCTACTCCTATGTTTGCCATTCTTAGACTTCATAAATATTAGGACATTTGTGGGAACTTACATTATTGTGGGTTTTTTAAATTATTTTTATTTTAGAGAGATAGAGCATGAGTGGGGGAGAAGGGTAGAGACAGAGACAGAGACAGAGAGAGACAGAGAGAGAGAATCCCAAGCAGGCTCTATGCTCAGCTCCTACAACCCTGGGATCATGACGTCTAAGCCGAAATCAAGAGTCAGATATTCAACCGACTGAGCCACCCAGGTGCCCTACACTACTGTGTTTAATAAAATCCCTGCATGTTTATAACTATATACTTGGGTTTGAGTCGCCTTCAGAATATTTTATGGAATTATTTAATTTCCCAATGATACCACATATTTTGTGATAATTTTGGGATTGTGGCCACATTAACTTATACCATCCTTTCTAATATTACTACCATTTTATGATAGCAGGCCTGAGGAATGACACAATCATGGAAAAAATATTTTTGTCTTGAGAAATTATATAGGTCCTCTTGATAAGGATGGCCATCTTAATCAACATTAGTTGTGTTCTGTTGCATATCTGTGTCCAAGATATGCCAACCTCTGTGAAATCTATCTTTACTGGTCACTCTCTGTTGAACTGCCAGTGGCTGATGTTTCATTGCTCTAAGTGAAACAGCATTTTTTTTTCTTTCTGAAAATAAATGTAAATGAGTCTGATATTCAAACAATGCCGCAGCACTGTCCATCAGTCATACGCACATTATTTAACTTGAAGCTCCAGACCCACCTGTGCTGTGTCTGACACGCTGTCTTTCCTACAACAGGCATGAGTACGGACGTTAAAATGAGCATGGTCAGACACACAACGCCTCTCACGAGTTGGTGTTGTTTCTGTGATCTCTACAACTATTTTCTCATTCTCTTTGGTGCTGAGAATAATCTGGAAGGATCACTAAGTCTGCTTTATCTTGACACCAACCTAAAGTGGCTATTTGTTATATAAGGGAGCTTATTAAGTAAGCATTTGTACTGATAATGTATTTCATGTTGACATTTCTTTCATGACTGGTATTTCGTGATTCAAAACATTTATATCTACTCAGGTTATCTGCGTCTGTCAAATACGTATATGCACTTGTTCATCTGTTTCAATATGCTCTAGTTTTTATGATGTTTAAGACTGTGGGATTTGCTCTTTCCTAAACTAAATACATACATACGTACATACATAAAAGTGTGCGTCTCCAGGCTTTTAGGCTTTATTTGGGCTTATGCCCTTCCTGGTTCTAGTCGAGGGCAAGGAGACATTACTTTAAAAGTTAGTGGGCTTCCAATATGCATAGTGAAAAATGTTTCAAACTATTCCCACAGGTCCCTGGAAATTCTATGAATGCCTCACTTGTTGCCATTTTATGTCATCTCATATATAAACAATCATTCATTTTTTAGAGCAGTGATAAGTTATATAAAAGTATACAAAAATTTTTAAGATATAAATACCATCCTGCTTTTATAGATGAGAAAAATAAGACTCAGAGGAATTAAGCAACTTGCCTAAAGTCACAAAGTTAATTCAGTTGTGGATTCAGATATACAGACTATGATTGTTTTACTCAAAGCTTCATGGTAAATACTGTAAATGATCATTGTCTTCAAAATAATGTCTACACACAGGATTGTAGCAAGGATTAAAATAAAAAAGGCATAAAATAATAATGCTATTAATTTTATATAAAAGTTTACAAGTGTCAGTGTGACCTACTTAATGATTTTACAGTTGGAAAGGAAAAGTATCTAGAAAAGTAAATATTTCATGACATAAAATATATTAGCTTCACAAAACACAAAGTGTCACCTGAGTTGAAAGGAGGAAGGGAATATGTTGGGAGGAGGAAAATTCATGCAGAAAGTCCCTTTGGAGCTGGGCCTTGGAGAGCAGGTAAGATTCCAAGGGGAGGGAATGGAGAGAGTATAGAGATATTCCAGAATGCAAAGGAACTTAATGAATTTTGTTTTCCATAGGCTAATTTCAATAATTTATAGGATATTTCAATTCCCTTTGCCCACTAGCATGGTTCATCTAAATTAAGTGCTCTTTAAGATTATTACTTATTAAAAGTCATAATAAAGAAAAGGATCCTAATTATATATGTGAAAAAGATAAAAATGACAACATTCTCCAAGGCAACATTTTTAACCCTACAGACAAATACAAAGAACATACACTTTGTCTTTAGGACGCCTGTGATCTAACAAGTAAAATAACTTTAACAGGTTTGTGAGTCATACGTAGATACACATTCCCCTTATTCTGCCATCCAAGCACTTGCAGAGGAAGGGTAGGAAAATGAGGTTAGGTCTCAGGTACTCATGGTGGGGAGATGGATTTAGCACTTAAACCACAAAACCCCAGTTTAGGGTCAAGCAAATAACTTTTTATTATGCTCCCTATGCCCACCTGCCTTGTCCATCGGAACAGAACCAGTCTCTTCCATTGTCCCAGTCCTTCAAGAGATTAGTAGTGTCAACAGCCCCATTGGATTATTTCCTTTAAACATCAATCAACCACCTTAACCTGACTTGCAGTGACACATTTAATAGAGTTGATCGTACTCTAATCTGGAATATTCTACTGAACAATATGATCCATATGAGAGTCGTAAGTTGCAAATAAGGAAAATGGAGGACACTGAAAAGGCAAAGGGAAGACATTAAACGTGTTTGAGCAGGGGGATTCCTAATTAGAATGTCGTAATCGGAAGATTAACCCCGTGCCACAGTTTGTTGTTGTAACACGTATGCTCAGGAGGTGGGGGACTGCAAGCCAGTGTGAACTTGTTGTAACACGTATGCTCAGGAGGTGGGGGACTGCAAGCCAGTGTGAACACCCCCAGGAAGGCTAGCCAGCAGGATTTAGGCTAGACATGGGGACTAATAGGGGTTGATGGAACATATGTGACTTTCCCTTCCCCTTTGCTGAGGAAGGCCTTCTACACCCAGCATCTCAATTACTCCCTGAGTAGCAACGTCATCCCTCTGCTACTCTTGGGGCTGCAATCCACTCTCCTGAAGACTCTGAACCATAGATCATCTGGCCATCCGTATTTTTTCCATTCCTAAACCAGGTCACAACCATGCAGATTACTGTCATGAAAAATTTATAAACTCCACCTTCAAATGGACCCCTTGGCCAGGACCATTTGAAACCATTTGTTTTAGCCTTATCAGCTCCATCACACTGACCATTTAAAATGTTCACGACTCTATTCTACACCATTTACCCAAAAGAAAACAGCAGCCATCTGCCATAGTTCCATTTGTCCTCCTGTACCCCAAATACAAATGAATTCTTATTTTAGTGGTTTCTTTCTTCTTTTAACTAAAAACTAAACAATTCTCTTTCCTCATTCCAAATATTTGGAATAATACTAGCCTTTGGCTAAGGATAGGAGTAAATCTTTTCTTGTGACCCCTATAAGCAGCCAATAGTTTCCATTAAAAAATATGGCTCAGCACAGGGGATCATTTTTCTCCTGGGCACCTGAGAGGCCCAATTATAAAAGCTGCAGGGACAGAAGAGGGGAGAGGAAAGAACTAACACTGCAGAGAGAGAAAGACTCACAGGTGTCACTAAATAATCAGAAGAAAAAAAAGAGGATTTTCTATAATATGCTCTTTGAGAAGGGGCCATGAGAGGCTCACAGCTGCACACAACTGCTCTTGAGATTTTACAGTGTCCACATCTCATAGGACTCTCTTCTTACAACATCTCCTTTCCCATACTTCTTCAGAACTTGGAGTTATAAAGGCAACATCCCTATGCCTGTCCCATGACAGCATTACTTTAGACTGCATATCACAGACTAATTGACATACTTTTCCTGAGGATGATATTAATCTCTAGGCTTAAGGGGAGGGGTGTGTGAAAGGTGACTGCATGGGTGGGGAACCATGCAGTCAAGATGGGAAAAGGAATCCCGAGAGAAAAGCCACAGATGGGGAAGTGCTAGGAACTAGGGTCTGCCCACCAGAGGCCTGTCTGTAATGACACTGATTTTCCAACGTATTGTTTTAAACAAAAAAAGTCATATTTATACAGCTCAGAGCCTGGAGCCTGCTTCAGTTTCTGTGTCTCCTTCTCCATCTGCCCCTCCCCCACTCATGCTCTGTTTCTCTCTCAAAAATAAATATAAACATTAAAAAATAAAAAAAAATAAAAAAAGAAAAGTCATACATATAACAGTTTTAAATTTTTCTTCCTGTCCTTACCCTGCAATTCTTTCTAGTTAATCACACACTCCAATAAATGTCATATATCTGTATAGACTTATGTGGTGGTGGGATAAACAGTGAGATCATGGCTTGCACCACTTTTCCCTGTCTCTTAGCCTGCCCATTACATTCAGCCAGGGTTGAAGAATGACAGCTGGTTGGGAGTAAAGGGGCCACGTGTCCTGACAGTGATGAGAGTACTAGGCCAGGGTGGCTACTGTGGAGACAGTTCTGAAGAAATATTAAATTCATTATTTTCATGATTTTCTTCTAGAAGTTAAACCAGGAGAAGGGGGAGATCCCTCTTCTCTCCACACAAGGGTCCATTCCTCATGTAAATGACAGTTTCACTTCTAGTCCTGGTCCATCACTTGCCAGTAACCTCAGTGTATTACCTGCCCCATAAAACTCACTGCATATTCTTTCTTTTTTTAATTTAACGTGGAAATAATCACAACATACATTCCACTTTTAAAAGCAAGAATGAAACAAATACATCTGTCACAGTAGTTCAACTTCTATTCTTTTCAAACATAAGTCCTATAAGACCACCTGTACCAGTAGTTTTCAAACACAGTAAAGGAAAGCATGAAGAGGAGAAGAGCCAACTAAGAAGTTCCTCTTTCCAAACACATGAGTAACATGTGTTGCCTTACAGGAGAAAGTATGTCTACGCCATGGAGTGTGGATCAAGCCAGGGTTTTCATCCTGGTTGTGCTTTGTGATCATCACTACTGCTATTTCACATCAATGGACTCTTCCATCCATGATAGCCACGATTCCACATGTGCACTTAAATCACTCTTGCTCAGAGAAACCACAGCCCTCTACTCGCCACAATATGTGGTCTTGTCATAATTTGTATCTTGGTTGCGGTCTCTGCATGGGTCATTCTCCCTCCTTGGCGTCTTGTGGGTTTGTTCATGACAAAGCAGTGTAGTGTAGTTATTAGGTTGAAGTGAGCCAGGCCTGATTTGAGACCCTGGTCCTTCCTTTATGTAATCTTGAGTGGGTAACATACCCTTTAGGCCTCTGTCAACACATCTAGTGATAAAACCGACTATGTCTAGGTTGTCATGAAGGTTAAATGAGAAGACATAAATAAAATATTTGTGGTGGGCCCCTAGCCTGTTAATATTTCTTCCCCATAGTGCCTTTCTCCTCCTGTCAGTCTGGTGGACTTATATCCCAATATCCATCTTAAAACAACCCCTAATCTGTGAAGCTCTTCCTGGCCTCCTGGGAAAATGAACCTGCCTTTCTTTATGCAGTCATTTAATAATGTATAGATCTTTATCATGACATCTAGAGCTTTAGTTACATGTATACGGCTGGCAAACAATACGAATATGGCAACTTAAACGGTCTTATTTTTCTAGTTTCCTATACTGTAAGAGTTTGAAGATAACATCTCCCTCCCCACCTCTCCTTTGCATTTCAGAAAATGGGAATTAATTTAGGGTTGGCTCTCGCTTCAAATCCAACGGACCACAAAAATCTTCAGTAATAAAAAGTAAAAATGGAGAAGGAATTAATCAAAAGAGGTAGAAGGATTCTGTTTTGTTTGTTTTGTTGGAAATATAGAATCCATTTCCTGGTGCTGGAGTTGAGGGCGTTCAAAAACAACTAGGGCAAATTTTGGGCCAGAGAATTTTTCTGAGTTATTTGCCTGAGAAGGAAAATGTATTGCTTCCTGGGAAGACTTAAGGACACAACGTTCAATCACTTGGAAGGTGCCTAATACCTTCATCTCCATTCAGAAACTATTTAACCTTCATTCAGGTGAGCACTGCTCATCATCAGTACTCAGCAAATACTTGTGTACTTCTCATTAGCTTCCATCATCTGGTCAAATTACTACCTAACAGAAATTACGTCTATCTGAATTTTAAGATTTTATTTAATTACTGTCAGATCCATCCCACATCAATATCTACCTCTTACAATTCACCAGCACATGTAGAAGTCAAGAAAACCTTTAGCTGAAGGAAAGAGGAGAAAATTAGAGACTTTAATATGTTCCCCTAATACAAGAGTGGGCAGTTTCTCATACTTGTTCAAGTGAACAACTGAACCAGGTTGATACCCTTGACTTGGGATATAACAGGGAGAAATTCTGCATGTCTGACTCCATGTTGCTTCTATTACTTTGCACCTGTGACTTAGAGCCTAGAAACTTCTGCTTAACCTGGCATGCAGGTGTGTTACAGGTAAGAACTACAGAAACTGCTCTTTACCTGAAACCTACCTCACCCAAGGAGATAAGGAAGTAGATACAGAAATGACTATGTGGTGTAGACTTAAGATTTGCAGGAACAAGGTGACCAGATTCCTGTATGCAAAGATCTACTGGCCAAGGACAAAGAAGTTACACTATCTTCCTTGATGGCTACAGACATTACTCACCTTTTGACTCCATTTCCTCCCCACCCATCTCTCCCCTCTTGGTAACATAAAAGAAGCTTGAATTTTATGCCCAGGGAAGATGGTTCTTTAGGACTGTAGTCCGTTATCCCGTTTTTTGCTGGCTTTCCAAATTAATTCACTTTCCATTTCCCAACATCTTGCCTCCTAACTTATCGGCCTGCTGTGAAGCAAGGATAATGAGCTTGGACTTGGTTACAAGGATAGTTACTAATGATACACCAATTGCAAATATTAATAGAACTATTATTGCTCAGCTAAGTTATGTTTTGCTGTCATTAAAAAAAAAAATCCCACAATTGCAAAGGCATAACACAAGTATATTTCTTACCCGTGCTATATGTCCAATGCCAGTCAGAAAATAAACTTGGCTCTAAAGAATTATTCATAGTGGCAGAGGGCCTTCCTTCTGTTGCTGCACCATCTTGAACACATGACTTTCTCAAAAGCAAGGGTCTGAGAAAGAGACTAGAATAGAAAATGGATTTTTGTACAACCTCAGCCCTAGAGTGACATGTATTGATCTACATATAGAGAAGTATTAGTTACACTGCCTCACTTAAGTAGAAGGGGACTGAGAAATTCATTGAAGGAGATGAATGTTCGGTGAACATCGCTGTCTCTGCCTTAGAATGCCCTTGTGGTCAGGAACTTCAGCTTTGCTTCCTTTTACGTAAAACATACACAAGGTAGTCAACTCCTCCCAGGGGACACAACCCAAAGTCATTCATTCAAGTGAGATGAGAGTCCAGGATCAGAGCAATTTATAGCAGGCTCTATAGCAAGACAATGTAGGATTTATTTTGTCCAAGACCAACACATTTTATAGAAAGGAAAAATAAAAGAGTTATTTGTCCTTCACATCATCTACACATACAACTGAAGAATAGAAGCAAAATTATCTTGACAACTATTACAACTCAAAAAGAAGAGGAAAAGGAAGTTCATAGTAGTTACCAAATTACAGCAAATTCTAAAATCATGCTGGCAGATGTTTTAAAGTCCTAATCACTGATATGGGCAATATTCCATGATTATGTTCTAATTCTGGCTTCTGAAGGAGGTTTATTATCTGTTATTCTCCACAGTTCCTGCTGATTCTTAAGGTGAATTTTAATTTGCATTTAGCTTCCTTGGTAACATCTGAGGTAATCATGGCGAATTTTCCTCCCTTAGGGACTACATCTTTTTGTTTTGTTTTTTAATAGGATTAATACAGCTTTTAAAAAAAAAATGTTTTATTTTTGAGAAAGAGAGAGAGAGCACAAGTGGAGAAAGGGCAGAGACAGAGGGACAGAGGATCCGAAGGAGGATCTGCACTGACAGCAGCATGCGCAATGCGGGGCTTGAAATCGCAAACTGCAAGATCATGACCTGAAATGAAGTCAAGACACTCAACCAACTGAGCCACACAGGCATCCTGGGACTTCACCATTTTCTTTTCTTTTTTTTTTTTTTTAAGTTTTTTTTTAAATGTTTATTTTTGAGAGAGAGAGAGAGAGGGACAGAGAGAGAGAAGCAGACAGAGTGCAAGCAGGGGAGGAGCAGAGAGGGAGACACAGAATCCGAAGCAGGCTCCAGGCTCTGAGCTGTGAGCATGGAGCCTGATGCAGGGCCCGAACTCACAAACCGTGATATCGCGACCTGATCCAAAGTCGGACGCTTAACCGACTGGGCCACCCAGGCTCCCCAGACTTCATCATTTTGTAAGCCCACTTCCTACCTGAGAAAGGTTTTAAGTTCAAAGGTACTTCTAAATTTAAAACAATCATGGGTTATTTTATTCCTGGCTTATGGTTTTTCAGCAGTACAACTCTCTCAAAAAACATAATAAGAACTTCTATATCTGACCAAGATGGGAGTTCACAGGAAATGAGCTTACCCTTTGACCTGAAACAATTAAAAATCCAGACAGTTTTCAATACAGTTTTAGCCAGCAGGTGATGAGCACAGTAATTCTGGAGAGAAGGAAAATAAACTAGTTGTGCCCTGTGACTGCCCGAGATTACTACATGGAGAGAAATTCCCAGCTTAAGTCTGTGAAGAGGAACTCATTTAGAGCCCAAGGGTCACTCAGAGGTGAGAAGAAGAGCTGGGAGTCCAGGAGGGCCAAGGACACAACAGTCCAAAGGGGAGCATAATGGAGGAGAGGAGAGAGTTGCAAACGAGACAACTCCGAATATCTACAGAGGCATCCCTCAAGTGTTCAGCTGGTTTTGATCAGCACTTGTACACATGTGAGGATACCTTGAGGGTATAATCCACAGAGAACACAGAGGCCAGGAATTATTTCTGTTCCCACCAGCTGAGGCAGAATGTCTCATAATTCATAAATACCATCTACAGCTCTCAAAAAGGTTTTGCCTCAGCAATGGGGAAATTGGCCCTATAAGAAATGTCGCTCTAGTCCAGGTTAACAAGTATTAATAGCAAGACCTGAAAAGAACAAACATGTTTCAAGTATCTTAACCACATCACAGAACATAGCATAAGAATATTTATAAGACTACAAATATATCCACTACCTAACAAGGAAAATCTATTCCATCATGGAATCAAAAATTGTCATAGCAAAAAGCTAAAAAATGCAATCCACAATGAGGAAAAAAAAATTCAGTGAGTCAAAACCCAGAGATGACCACAATAAAGTGTTACTAAAAGTATTGTTATACATATATTTCTGATATTTAAGAAGCTAGAGGAAAGACTGCACATTTAAGTTGAGCTATGTAAAGAAGACTCAAAACTTCTAGAGATGTGAGAAATATAATGCTTGAGATAAAAAAATAATAAACTGGATGAGATTAAAGGCAGATTAGACATCACAGAACAAAGATCACTGAACTTAAAAACAGACAATAAAAACTATTCAAAATAAAACATACAGAAGAAAATGAAACAGCATTACAGAGCTGTGGGAAATTTTCAACCAGCACCATACATGTGTAATTTGAGTGCCCAAACCAAAAGATAGAAAGAGAAAAAAAATTTTTTTGACAAAAAAACGGACAGAAATTCTCTACATTTAAGAATACTCATAAAGAAGATCCATGAAACTTTGATAAATTTCCAAAATAGGAAACATGAGGAAAACTACCAATCACTTAATAATCAAATTCTTAAAACTGGCAACAAAGAAATAGATAGCAAAGTTATCTAGAGAAGAAAACACACTTTATAGAGATATGATGGAAGATTAAAAGCATGTTTCTCATTGGAAACAATGCAAGCCAGAAGAGAGCAAAGCAAAACCCCTGAATCATTAAGAAAAATTATGATTTCCTAGAATTACAGTATATATCTAATTAAGTATCTTTCAAAACTGATAAAATATAGATACTTTCAGATATGCAAGTGCTGAAAGATACCTCACTGCCATGCTTGCAAATGAGACATGCTTAACAGAAACATTCCAGGCAGAAACAATGGGATACCAGATAGAAATTCAGATCTCCAGAAAGAAATGAAGAGCATGGAAAATGGTAACTACATGGGTAAATACAATAATGGTAGTTCTGGGGGTATATAAAAATTTTTAATGTCTTTAAATAACTTATAAGCTTTTTAAATAAAGACTCCATAAAGCAAAAATAATAATAAAGTATTGCAGGATATACATAAAAATAAAGATGCTTTAACAAGAATAGTACAAAGGCTGGTGGGTGGAGGAGTATTGCTATAACATCCTTTTTATATTGTTTTTTATACTGTTACAGTATGGTTATAAAATTCTTATATGTAAAGTGGTATAAAATCACTTAATAGTAGACTGTAATAAACTTAATTTGTATAATAAAAGCTCAAAAGCAACCACTAACATATTTTTTTTTTTTTAAAAATGTAGTAACAGGTACCATATGTTTTCACTCTTATGTGGATCCTGAGAAATTTAACAGAAGACCATGGGAGAGGGGAAGGAAAAAAAAAAGGTTAGAGAGGGAGGGAGCCAAAACATGAGACTCTTAAAAACTGAGAACAAACTGAGGGTTGATGGGGGGTGGGAGGGAGGGGAGGGTGGGTGATGGGTATTGAGGAGGGCACCTTTTGGGATGAGCACTGGGTGTTGTATGGAAACCAATGTGACAATAAATTTCATATTAAATAAAAAACAATACTCTTCCCTAATTAGGAAAAAAAAGTGTAATAACTAGTTAGCCCAGAGAAGAGGAAAACATGAAGCAAAGAACAGATGATACAAATGGAAAGCCAAGATACAATACTGGATTAAAGCCAACCATACTGGCAATTATATTAAATGAAAATAGTCCAAACACTTTAGTTAAATGTCAATCATTGTCAGACTGGATCACAAAGTAAGACCCAATAAAACACTGCCTATAGAAAAGCAATTTGAATACAAAGACACATATATCATCAGTGAAATATATAACATCACTACACATTCTACAGACTTAAAAGTATGATAAGGGAATATGTCCATTAACTTCATGCCATTAAGATTCCCTAACTCAAATGATACGGACAATGTCCCTGAAAGACAGAAACGGTCAATGCTTATCCAAGAAAAACAAGCAAAGAAACAAAAAACTGAATAGATTTACATTTATTAAATAAATTGGATTTGTACTTAAAAACTGTATGACAAAAGTACTCTAGAACCAGAGGTCTTCAACATGAATTTAACCACACTTGAAGGAATAATATCAGTTAAACTCAAAGTACTAAATATCAGAGGAAGGCATGTTACCCAATACATTCAATGACATCAGAATTATTATAATATTTAAATCAGTCAATATTTAAAAAGAGAATAATACAAACCAATAACCTTTATGGACCACACCACACCCTTAATAAAATTTTAGGGAATTGAATTGAAAAATACGTAAACATGATAATATCTAATAAGTAGACTTTACCCAATGAAAGTAAGATAGGATTAACATTATGAAATCAACCAATGTAATTTATCCTGTAAGTATACTAAAAAAGATAAAGGTATTTGACAAGCTCAAAAATCTACCTCTGATGTTTTAAAAAAAATCAACAAACTGATAGGGTTCCTGGGTGGCTCAGTCGGTTAAGCACGACTTCTGCTCAGGTCAGGATCTCATGGTTTGTGAGTTCAAACCCCACGTCAGGCTCTGGGCTGACAACTCAAAGCCTGGAGCCTGTTTCAAGAGTCTGTGTCTCCCTCTCTCTTTCTGCCCCTACCCTGCTCATGCTCTCTTTCTCTCTCAAAAATAAATAAACATTAAAAAAAATCAGCAAACTGAGATTAGACAAAATTTTCTCAACCAGACCCCAAGGAAAAATCTTCAGTTAAAATCCTATTTAATTTTAAAAGGCCCCTAAGATGAGTAATGAAGTAGGGATATCTGTTTTCACCATTGCTCTTAAACAATGTCCTGGAAGTTTTAGTTAGGGCAATAAGGAAATATAAATAAATATCTACAAAAGAAATCTCTTTATTCACAGACAAAATTTTCTATAGAAAATCCCAGTGAAATCCACAAAAAATGTCCTAGAGCTGAAGAGTGAATTTCACAAATTCGCAGAATATGAGATCAATATACAAAAATCAGCTGGTTTTCTATATAATGACAATAAACAGAAATTAAAAATGACAAAGTGTAATTTTCAATAGCATCAAAATATAATATGGAAAAATATGAAAAAATATTGCTGAAAAATATGGAACATATAAATAAATGGATATGGCATTTCTATGTATTGAATGGCTCAATTATGTAAAGCTGTCACTTTTCCACAAATGCATCTATCTACCAAATCCCAATATAAATCTCCTAAGAGTGCTTTGTAGAAATTGAAGATGATCTTAAAATTTATATGGAAATGCACAGGAACTAAAAGAATCAAAAGAACTTTGAAAAAAAAAAAAAAAAGAACAGTTAGAGGACTCACATAAACTGAACTTGAGGTTTATAAAGCTACAGTACAGTGATGGCATAAAGGTAGAAAAACATACACAGAACATTATAGGAAATGAAGAGACATGTACTCCCAAAATCACTTGATTTTTTTTTGCCAAATTACAAAGGTTACCCATACTACTTTTAGGTATTTATCTAATGAGAAGTAAAAGCATATAGTTTTCCAAAGACTGGAACATGAATGTTTACAGTAGCTTCATTTGTAATAGTGACCTACCAGAAACAACCCAATGACAAGCCAATGGTTTTCCATGAGAGTAGTTGGTGTTATGCCACCACCCTCTCCCCTTTACTATCAGGACACTTATTATTCTGCTACCTAAGAGTATTACCTTCTGAAGACTCTTAGCTGAATCCAAATTCTGTAAAAACGCTGGACTTAGGCCCAAGACAGCTGGTTGCCGTCCCCCAGAAACAGCCTCCACTTAATAACTGGTTGATAGAGGACTACAAAGGCTCAGCACCTTTGCCTCAAATTTACACAAACCTGCAAGCCCTCTGAACTCCAGGGAATCTGGAGATCCACTGAAGTCTTTTTTTTTTTTTTTTAATTTGTTTTATTTTTTAAAATTTACATCCATATTAGTTAGCGTATAGTGCAACAATGATTTCAGGAAAAGATTCCTTAGTGCCCCTTACCCATTTAGCCCATCCCCCCTCCCAGAACCCCTCCAGTAACCCTCAATTTGTTCTCCATATTTATGAATCTCTTCTGTTTTGTCCCCCTCCCTGTTTTTATATCATTTTTGTTTCCCTTCCCTTATGGTCATCTGTTTTGTCTCCTAAAGTCCTCATATGAGTGAAGTCATTTGATTTTTGTCTTTCTCTGACTAATTTCACTTAGCATAATACCCTCCAGCTCCATCCACGTACTGGCAAATGGCAAGATTTTATTCTTTTTGATTGCCGAATAATACTCCATTGTATATATGTACCACATCTTCTTTATCCAGTCATCCATCAATGGCCATTTGGACTCTTTCCATACTTTGGCTATTGTCAATAGTGCTGCCATAAACATGGGGGTGCATGTGTCCCTTCGAAACAGCACACCTGTATCCCTTGGATAAATGCCTAGTAGTGCAACTGCTGGGTCGTAGGGTAGTTCTATTTTTAGTTTTTGAGGAACCTCCACACGGTTTCCCAGAGAGGCTGCACCAGCTTGCATTCCCACCAACAATGCAAAAGAGATCCTCTTTCTCTGCATCCTCCCCAACATCTGTTGTTGCCTGAGTTGTTAATGTCAGCCATTCTGACAGGTATAAGGTGGTATCTCATTGTGGTTTTGATTCGTATTTCCCTGATGATGTGTCGATACTTCCCAAAGCAATCTACATATTCAATGCAATCCCTATCAAAATAACACCAGCATTCTTCACAGAGCTAGAACAAATGATCCTAAAATTTGTATAGAACCAGAAAAGACCCTGAATAGCCAAAGCAATCTTGAAAAAGAAAACCAAAGCAGGAGGCATCACAGTCCCAGACTTCAAGCCATATTACAAAGCTGTAATCACCAAGACAGTATGGTACTGGCACAAGAACACTCAGATCAATGGAACAGAATAGAGAACCCAGAAATGGACCCATAAACGTATAGCCAACTAATCTTTGACAAAGCAGGAAAGAATATCCAGTGGAATAAAGATAGTCTCTTCAGCAAGTGGTGCTGGGAAAACTGGACAGCGACAGGCAGAAGAATGAACCTGGACCACTTTCTTACACCAGACACAAAAATAAACTCAAAATGGATAAAAGACCTAAATGTAAGATAGGAAGCCATCAAAATCCTCAAAGAGAAAGCAGGCAAAAACCTCTTTGATCTTGGTCGCAGCAACTTCTTACTCAACATGTCTCCGGAGGCAAAGGAAACAAAAGCAAAAATGAACTATTGGGACCTCATCAAAATAAAAAGCTTCTGCACAGCGAAGGAAACAATCAGCAAAACTAAAAGGCAACCAACAGAATGGGAGAAGATATCTGCAAATGACATATTAGATAAAGGATTAGTATCCAAAATCTATAAAGACCTTATCAACCTCAATACCCAAAAAACAAATAATCCAGTGAAGAAATGGGCAAAAGACATGAATAGACACTTCTCCAAAGAAGACATCCAGACGGCCAACTGACACATGAAAAAATGCTCAACATCACTGAAGTTTTTTGTTGTAAACACACCATATTCTCAACCTACCCTTCATCCTTCATTCTTTCACATTCTGTCCCTTAGAGGATTCTTCCACATAAACCTCCTACATGCAAATATACCTCAAAGTCTGTTGAAATCATGGCATTTTTAGCAGCCATGACATATCAAGAGTTATTAAAAAATTGCACCTGGGATTTTCACGGTCTCAGCTCAAGATGGCACACGTGTCATTGCTGCCCACAGCCTGCTGGTCAGGACTGGTCCGATAGTCCTGCCTAACAGCAAGTAGATGCGGCATGTAAGAAACAGATGAAATGCTCAGGAAGCCTCTGTCTAAATGATACCTCCTTGTATCCAGTGACAAGGTCTTGTTCCCTAGTGAATCTGTGTCATTTAGCCAAATGCCTGGCATTGGTCAATGTTCTATATATGTATTTTTTTATCAACTAATAAATGCATAACTAATAAGAACTGTTCATCAATTCAGTTAAATGGAAAAGGTTTCCAAAATTATTGTAATATTATACATCTCTAATTGGGAAAAAAATAATGTGGAGAGGTTGGATTTTAAGAAAATATGAAAACTCTTGATTTTAAATCAGCAGAACTGAGTTACGGGCTGGCTATCTTTTTTTTTAAAAAAAATTTTTTTTAACGTTTATTTATTTTTTTTTTTTTGAGACAGAGAGAGACAGAGCATGAACAAGGGAGGGGCAGAGAGAGGGGGAGACACAGAATCTGAAACAGGCTCCAAGCTCTGAGCTGTCAGCACAGAGCCCAACGCGGGGCTCGAACTCACGGACCGTGAGATCATGACCTGAGCCGAAGTCGGACGCTTAACCGACCAAGCCACCCAGGTGCCCCGGGGCTGGCTATCTTTGTAGAAATACTGCATAATACGCTAGGAGAGAAATCAGAAATTGAGGTTAAGTCACCAAAAGAAGTGATGATTACAAGCAGGTAGGTGTATACCAAAGTTACAGAACGTGAAAACAATGCTGGTTGGGATATATTGTCGAGTAAAGCAGTTGCCTGGACTTACTATTAGTAGTGAAATGTACTAACTATACACAGAGGAAATGTAATTTGCCTTTATTAAAAATGATGAAGTACCCTTGAGGACAGGTTCATCAGATACACAATATTTATGGGGAAAAATGATTTATCTTTAGCATTCCCTGATTAACACCACTTGACTGAGATCACTGCCTCACTCAGCATTTTGAGTACTTATTCTTTATATCAAAGCTAATTTGTGCTTGTTTGTATATTGCTTGGTAAAGTGTTTTAAAGCCATGCCTGTATGTGTGCTGCCTACCCAAAACTAGTTTTCAGTTTCTAAGATGTTTTTGCTTCCTTTTTGCTTCTTTCTTCTTCTTTTTTTTTTTTTAATGTTTATTCATTTTTGAGAGAGAGAGACAGAGCATCAGCAGGAGAGGGGCAGAGAGGGAGACACAGAATCTGAAGTAGACTCCAGGCTCTGAGCTGTCAGCACAGAGCCTGACACGGGGCTCAAACTCTTGAACCGTGAGATCATGACCTGAGTCGAAGTCAAGCGCTTTACCAACTGAACCACCCAGGTGCCCCATCTTTCCTTCCTTTCTCCCTCTCCCTCTCTTTCTCTTTCTTCTCATCCTTCCTCCCCTTCTTTTTTGTTTCCATTCCATTTCAAATCTTATAGTGGACTTCCCATGTGCAAGACACTATTCTAAGTACTTGGCAAACATCTCAATTATTGAGTCTGCATATTTATTTTTAACAACAGTATTTATATTTAACAAGAGTATTTTAACAAGAGTAACAAGAGTATTACACAGGTGGTGTGCTTTTCTCAGTGCAACATATTAGGATGTACACAATGCTAATATGTCTTATTAGTGGTGAAGTTTACCTTGATCATCTCATTAAGGTGGCTTTGGCTGGGTTTCTCCACTAAAAACATGCTATTTTTCCCATTGTAATGAATAAATAATTCAAGACTGTGCAAGTATCCTGTCTCTCCTCTAACTTTCGCTCACTCGTTTTGCTTACATTGATGAATCTGACTTGAAAGAATTACTATTCTAGATCCTAATCATGATTTCTATTTTTCTATTCTTTCTGCATTTATTTGTTAGAAACCTTTATAAGGAAGAGGTGTGTTTTATCCCCCAATTATTTATTCATTCAATTATTTATTCACATGAATATGGAACTGTAGAGATTTTATTTATGGGGTATAATCTATTACTATTTTTTGTGGCCCAAAATTTCCACTTTTTTTGAGCATGTCTTTACTTTCTGGCACCACAAGATACTCCAGGTTCATCTGCCAGTTTTTCCTGCCCCAGATCTGAAAAATACCACTTCTTCAAGTTTTTTTTTTTTTTTTTATTGGCAAATAAGTCTTAGAAACCAAGATCTAATGGCATGATATGCCCATTGCTATTGAGCTATCATTGCTTCTAGGCTTTATTGATAGAACTTGGGAGATATTTCTGTGCACACGAACTCATGTTTACCTATGATCCATATCTATTTTATATGCATGCATGTATGTGCATGTGTCTGTCTGCTTGCTTCTCTGTTTATTGTGTATCTACATATTTTTCTAAAAAGTGAGTTAAGTTTGATGCTTCCAATTCAAATTTAACATAAAGAGCTCATTGTATCCTTTTTTCCCCTTCTACCCAACTTCTTTCTCCAACAACAGGAATTGTGACTCTAATTTCTACATTTACTTAGTTGTTTAACTCTAATATCCTCCTGAAAGGTTTTAGAATTGTTAACTCCCTGTGAGAAACCATTTTCTGACTTACTTCCTACTTGATTTTTTAAAAAAAAAATTAATGTTTATTTATTTTGACGGGGGGGGGGGAGAGAGAGAGAGAGAGAAAGAGAGAGAGAGCGAGAGAGAGCGAGAGGGCGCATGAGCAGGGGAAGGGCAGAGAGAGGTAAACACAGAATCTGAAGAAGGCTCCAGGCTCAGTGCTGTCAACTCAGAGCCTGACATGGGGCTCAGATTCACGAACCGTGAGATCATGACCTAAGCTGAAGTCAGACGCTTAACCTACTGAGCCACCCAAGCACCCTAATCCTACTTCGTTTTTTAAAATTTACATACAGTAAAATTCACCCTTTATGGTATATCGTTCTAATAAATGCACAGCATTGTGTATCTACTATCATAGTCATGATATAGAATAGTTTGACCAACCCAGTAAATTCATCCCAGTAAATTCAACTCTCCTTTTCTTTCCAACACTGGGAAGCTACCAATCCCCCTGTTGTCCATCTCATGGTTTTGCCCTTTCCAAAATACCATATAAATGGAATCATTCAATATATAAAATTTTATGGTTAGCTTCTTAGAATTGTGCATTTAAGATTATGTCTTTACACGAATTAATAGTTTATTGTTCAGTAGAATCATTCTGTGTATGTACCATTGTTTATCCACTCACTAGTTGAATAGTTATCTTGGCTATTTCCAGTTTTTTGTGATTATGAAGAAAGCTGCTATAAACATTCAGATCTAAACATTTTGTATGACCACAAGTTTTCATTTCTCATAGGCACTGCATACGAGAGGGAGGGCTTAGACTTATAGTAATGTGTGCGTGTGCATGTGTGTGTGTGTGTGTGTGTGTGTGTGTGTAGGAAAGTGTCAAAATATTTTTCACAGTGGCTGTACCATTTTCACTTCCCCCAGCTGATCTGCACCAGTTTACTTTGTATAGTTTAGTGTTATTTAGAAAGCTTAATAGTTTTAATTTTAATTTAATTTCTGAATCTTTAATTATTGAAATGAGGAAGGATGCTTCAAATTTGGTATCCAGCAAATCTTCAAAACAATAAATCATATGTTGAGTTTGCTTAAAGAATAATAAAAATGCCCTCAGTAGTTTCCTAAAGATAATTAAAGATCAAGCACAAATTGACTCCATAGGATAGACTATCTCTAATTTTCTACTTTTGCATGGTAAAAAAAACTTTAAAGACCATGGAGGAAATATAATCAAGTGAGGTATGACTAGTGTTGGTTTATTACAAGTGCTTTTTTTTTCTTAATAGGAAAAAAGAGTATTTTCATAATGAAAAAGAATCTTTAATAGACTTCTTAAAGACTAAGTCTGTTGATTTTTCTGTTATACCTTACAGTTGTCTGCTCCTTTCTTATGGCCTCACCAAACATACAGAGCCAACAGATGCTAGCTTCACCTTAACATATGGTATCTATTTATAAAATTTCCTAAAAATAGATGAGACATACTTGCTAATAGTCTCTAACACCTTTATGTGGTAGGTTTATTTCTTTTTTGGAGTGGCAGGACAGAGGGAGAGGGAGAGGGAGAGAGAGAAACTTAAGCAGGCTTCACACCCAGCATGGATCCAAACAAGAGGCTCTATCTCATGACCATGAGATCATGACTGGAGCTGAAATCAAAAGTCAGATGTTTAACCGAATGAGACATACAGGCACTCCATTTTATTTCTAAATATTCTGTTCTTTCTGACCTTTCTGAGCCCTGGGCATACTGGTTCTAAGGACATGGTGTTAAATATACTTCTTCCAGTCAACTTTGCTTATTGAATGATCTCAATTCCTTCTCCACCATAATTATACACCCTTAATATTTCTGTTTTTGTCAAAACAGTATTTTGTTTTGCTGACTGCAAAGTGTCTACTGAATATTCAATGCACTGTTTGTTCCTTTACTTTTGTCTTGTCTTGGTTGGGAGGGGAGCAGTTTAGTCAGAATCTGTAATGCACAGCTAGAGTGAGAGAAACAAACCCAAGGTCTCTGGGTGTAAGGGCTCCCTAGGCATATATGGGCATCAAAGTCATAGCATAAGCCCTCTTCTAGGCCAGAGTCTACAACTGGAAAGAATATTCCACATTCATGCTAATTAGTAAGTTCTTCCTAATTGATCTATTTGAGGATTTTTAATAAGGACAATCTTCATTACTGTTTTTATGGCCAACAAAGAAATGAAATGTGAAAACTTTAACCCACATGCCTTGCGCAATCTGTAAGAAACAGTCTGCCAAGGAGGCACTCTGATCATGCTCAATACCCAATCTGGGCGATGGCCTCTATATACAGAGAGGGATTGCTGGGAAGTCAAGTGCATAAGAACTACTCTCCAAATGCACAGCTAAGACAGTCCCTGGTAAAGGAATAATTTTGTTGAGACAACGTGCTGACCCAAATATTCAATATTTGCGTAGCAGGAAACAGAGTATCAGAGAGGTTAATTGATACCCAAAGCTACACAGTTAAAAAGAGATAGAACTGGAATTGGAATTAACAGCTCCTTTTAGAATGAGCATGCCTGGCTACCCAGGCCAACCTGCGCTCAAACTATGCACTAATATGAACTCCTGCCTGTGATGACAAATTTCCCACTCTCTTGTTTTATTCACTTCTGGCAGCATCCCAGCTGTATTCCAGCTGCTGAGTGAGTCACTCAGTGAGTATCTGAGGTTTAATGCTTTAATGTGGAACACAATGTTTGTTTTGAAAGTCACTCTTGGAATAATGACCCATGTGTACCAGCACAATCAAGTTCTAAAGCTTGAGCATCTGAAAATCTGAACTCTGCTTAATTAACATGTGTTTCCCTGATGTACAAGAATTGAGAAAATTCTATTGTATCTGAGTCAATCAGCACTTTGAACAGTAGCGATTATTCGAATAAGAACATTAAGAATGAACAATTATTGGAATAAGAACATTAAGAATGAGGTATTCCTGGATTCAAAGATAAATGAGCCCATCATAGCTCTGACTCTTCACAAGTAAGAGAAACTGAAAAAGCTCATGCTGTTTATGTATCTCAAGTAATATGCAAATAAGTGATTTTAAAAATCTTATCTTACTATAGTTTTCCTTAAAGCTCTGTGTCATACACTTGTGCGGTTTTCTTAGAAAAGGACCTAAGATACGATTCAAGAGTTTCAGGAAAAGTAGAGCTTCTGTCACTTTGCTTGAGATGAAAATAAGAGAAACATGAAGTTATGTCATTCAGAAATGCCTGTATTCTGGCATGAGTAACTATCATGCTTAGATTTGTTTGTTTTTTTTTTATTGATAAAACTGATTAGAGACTGTAACAGTGAAGGAATGATTTCCAGACATTGCACTTAAGTAAAGAAGCAGGTTCTGAAATAATTCTATCAGAAATGAAGAGTCCTGTAATAATTCTCCCCTTGAATCTTTACTAAAGAGATAAACAATTGTCTGAATTTTTGTTTCTCCTCACCTGCCTCTCAAAACATAGCAAGTTGTCTCATCACAATTGTGTTTCACAGGAAGGGTGTGAAGATACATGAGTTACCAATTGTAAAACACTTTAAAGTCAGAGGTGTTATACTCGATGATAGCGAGAAAGTAGAAGGAAAATTGGTGACAGCTTGCTAAAAAACCTGTCATTGTCCATTTCTGGATAACTTCACGGTAGCTCATGATAAGGTCTTCACCCAGAGGTATCGTGGATCTATTTGCACAAAGTCGCATGCTGAGTATCACGTGAAGCACACTAAACACCTTTTATATCACCCTTTCCAATGGTGATAGTTACACAGAGGAACATAAAGCAGGCTACACTGCTATGCTGGACATACCTGAAACAGGAGAAAAAATTATACGGGGCAAAAGAAACTTCCTAACATTAAAAAACAAAACAAAACAAAAAATCACAAAAACCACTAACATGCCAATTATATGTCCCTTTACAAAGACAACAAATTCAAAGAGTCCTAAGATGGCTTTTGTTCCTTCTGTGAGTGTCTTATCTTGAAGAATGGCTGTACTATCCACTCAGCTTTCCAAGTTGGAAATGAATGACTGAACCATGAACTCTAACTTTCTCTCACTGCTACATTACCAGGCTTCACAAAAGACAACGTCCAGAGTATTTTGTAGTTTCTTACCTGAAAATTTACAACAACTTCCTAACTGGCATCTTTGCTTTCCACCTTAGCTAATTCCCCAACTTTATAACTCACCCTAGTAACTGTCATCAAATTCTATTTTCCTATGTGTGTGTGTGTGTACATACATGTGCATGCACAGACACACACACACCAGGCCTGGTATTGTCACTCATACATGAAACAACTCTGTTGATCCTTTTTGCCAATGAGATGAAACCCAGGAACCCAAGCATTACAGCTCCACCTCTTCAATCTAGCTCATTGGCCTCTGAAGCTTGAACCTAGACCCTCTCCAAATGGGGGCTGAATCTAGTGATAAAGAGAAATTTGTATTTCCCAAATATGTCATACTTTACTGGCATTATCATCTCTGCACTTTTGTGTTTGTTTGTTTTTTTATTCCTGTAATGTAATGTTCCTATTTTCTCACATGGAAAAACAAACACAGAAGAAAAAAATAATTCTCATCTTAGTTAGGTTAGGGCATTAACTTTTGGGCAATGTTTTCTAAGACTAGGATGTTTCCCTCCCCTTTTTTAAATGCATCTTGTAAGATGTTAAGATGGTGGAGAAGCATGGAGACCCTGAGCTTCTCTCGTCGGTGAAATGTAGGTAGATCAGCACCAAGCCATTTTGAACACCTAGGAAATCGATCTAAGGATGAACCCAATTTTCTGCATAACTGGAGCCACAGAACTCAGCAGGTATGTGGTGCAAAGAGGTGCAATGGGGGAGAGAAAAGCCACAGAGGGTAGAAAGCCTCTTTTGCAGAGAGAGGACAGAAAAAGGGGTGTGGGGAGCACGGCACATTGAGTGAGCACAGGAAAAACACTTCCACTGAAAGTAGCTGGAGAGAAACAGAAAGTGAAAACACTCACAGGGGACTGAACAAGAAATCTGTTCCTCAAAAGCAATGATGGGGAGAAAGGAGAGTTTTTCAACACCATTAGAACTCTATAAACAGGGAAGCACAGAGTCAGAAATTCTGGAGCTCAGTGCCTGACAGTGTTGTGGCAATGAAGTAGGGCAAATCCCCAGGAGCAGGCAACAGAGTCTGAGAGATCCGTGTGCCACACAGGGAGAAGTGGTTCCCCTGTTTGGAGTGCACTTGGGAGAGGCCATATGGCCTCTCCACAGGCAAAGGTCCCAGTGGACCCCAGAGAGCAGCCACATTTGCTAGTATTGGAACAAAGGCACCAGAGTGCAGTGAAACCTGGCGCTGGCTGTGTGCAGTGGTTTGACATAATCTCTGAACCTACGCTGCTGTGTGAATGCATGAATGTTTTCTGGGACAAGCTAGCACTCACTCAGAGACCCTCTCTCAGAGAAACAGAGTGGGTCCAAGCCACAGAGGTCTCTGAAGTGCGGGGCTCTGAAACACAAATCCACCTGAGATAAAACTCTGAAAGGAGGTGCCACCTGACAGGCTGATGGCTTGGACACAGGGTAGAGGTGGGGAGTGGACAGAGGCCTGAGACAAAGGACGGGTTCTTGACTGCGGGTCTGTGAGACTCTGAAGTTCCTGTGCCAGACACTAAGGAGCTGGGTGAGGCCATTTCCACCTCTCTTGTGCATGTGCATGCATGCGCACAAGCTCATCCCCTAGATGATCAGCACAAGTCACTCCATCTGCTTAGTGTACAGACTATAGAAGGCTTCATAGTTTCAGTTCTAGGGAAAACTGGACATAACTTCATCTGGGTTTCATTCTGTTTGCTGGTTCATATATTGGCTCATTTTCTTTGCTTCTGTTTTTGCTTAAATTGTTTTTTTTTTTTTAATTTTCTTTCTTAATTTTCTTCCTCATTCATGGATACTGAAGGAGAAAAAATATTTTTGTTTTCATATATCTTACTTTCTTATTTTTTAATTTTTAATTTTATTTCATTTTATTCTATTTTATTATATGAATTTTTTTTTTAATTTTTAAATATTTTTCTTACTTTATCTTTTCCTTTTCTGTGTTCTGTCTAGCTTCCTTCAACAAGCAGACCAAAAATGCACCAAGGATCTAGCTTCCTTTATTTGATTTTTTTGTTTTCTTTTTAATTTTTTAATTTTAATTTTTTTATTTTATTATTATTTTTTTCTTCCTACAAAATGACAAAATGAAGGAATTTAACCCCCAAAAAAGGAACAGGAAGAAATCACAGCCAGAGGCTTAATCAACACAGATACAATCAAGATGTCTGAACTAGAATTTAGAACCACAATAATAAGAATGCTAGTCGGGGTAGAAAAAAAGCATAGAATCCCTTTCTGTGGACATAAAAGAAAATCTAGTCAGGACAAAATTAAAAATGCTATAACCAAGATGAAATCTCGAATGTATGCCACGACCCCAAGGATGAATGAAGCAGACCAGTGAATCAGCGATTTAGAAAATAAACTTACGGAGAATAATGGAGCTGTAAAAAAGAGGGAAACATTAAAGAGGTTAGAGTGGTAGAGAACCAAAGCATAAGAGACTCTTAAAAACTGAGAACAAACTGAGGGTTGATGGGGGGTGGGAGGGAGGGGAGGGTGGGTGATGGGTATTGAGGAGGGCACCTTTTGGGATGAGCACTGGGTGTTGTATGGAAACCAATTTGACAATAAACTTCATATATTGAAAAAAAAGAGGGAAACAAAACCAAAAGATCATGATGTGAGATTTAGAGTACTCAGTGACATATTAAAAAGAACATCTGAATCATAGAAGTCCCAGAAGATGAAGAGAGAGAGAAAAAAGGGCAAAAGGTTAGTGTGAGCAAATTATAGTGGAAAACTTTCCTATCCAGTGGAAGGACACAGACATGAAAATCCAAGAGCACAGAGAACTCCATTTAGATTCAACCAACACCGACCATGAACAAGGCATATCATAGTCAAATTCAGAAAATACACAGATAAGGCAAGAATACTGAAAGCAGCAAGGGAAATAAAAAAGTCCTTAACCTTGAAAAGACAGATCAGGTTCACAGCAGACCTATTCACAGAAGCTTGGCAGGCCAGAAAGGAATGCCAGGATACAAATAAATGTACTGAATCAGAAAAATATGCAGCCAAGAATTCATTATCCAGCAAGGCAGTTATTCAAAATAGAAAAAGAGATGAAGAGTTTTCCAGACACACAAAAACTATAGGAGTTTGGGAACACTAAGCAAGCCCTGCAAGAAATTTTAAATGGGGACATTTGAGCAGAAAAAAGACCAAGCAAAACAAAAAAGAACAAAAACAACAAAGACTAGAAAGGACCAGAGAACATCACCGGAAACACCAATTCAACAGACAACACAATGGCACTAAAATCATATATTTCAGTATTCACTCTAAATGTCAATGAACTAGATCCTAATAAAAAGATATATGGTATCAGAATGAATAAGAAAACAAGACTCATCTATATGCTGCTTACAAGAGACTCATACAAGAGATTGCAGACTCAAAACACCTGCAAATTGTAAGTAAGTGGATGGAGAAACATCTATCATGCTAATGGTCATCAAAAGAAAGTGGGAGTAGCCATATTTATGTCAGACAAACTAGATTTTAAAGTAAAGACTGTAACAAGAGATGAAGAAGGGTGTTATATCATAATTAAGGGGTCTATCTGCCAAGATCTAACAATTGCAAATATTAATGCCCCAATATGAAAGAACCCAAATATAGAAATCAATTAATCATAAACGTAAAGAAACTCATTTCTAATAATATCATGATAGTAGGAGACTTCAACACCCCACTTACAGCAACAGACAGATCATCTAAGCAGAAAATCAATAAGGTAGCAATGGCTTTGAATGACACACTGGACCAGATGGACTTAACAGATATATTCAGAATGTTTCATCCCAAAGCAACAGAATACACATTCTTCTCAAGTGCACACAGGACATTCTCCAGAATAGATCACATACTGGGACACAAATCAGCCCTCAACAAGGACAAAAAGATCGAGATCGTGCCTTGCATATTTTAAGACCACAACACTATGAAACTCAGAATCAACCACAAGAAAAAGTTTGGAAAGATCATGAATGCTTGGATATTAAAGAACATCTTATTAAAGAATGAATGAGTCAACCAAGAAATTAAAGAGAAAATTAAAAAGTACATGGAAAACAGTGAAAATGAAAACACAACATTCCCAAACCTCTGGGATGAAGCAAGGGCTGTAATAAGAGGGAAATTATAGCAATCTAAGCCTTCCTAAAGGAAGAAAGGTCTCAAATACATAATCTAAGAGTACACCTAAAAGAGCTGGAAAAAGAACAACAAACAAAGCCCAAAAACAGAAGAGGGGAAATAATAAAGATTGGAGCAGAAATCAATGATATCTAAAAACAAACAGAAAACAAAATAAACAAACAAAAAAAAATAGGAGCTGGATTTTTAAAGAATTAACAAACCTGATAAACCCCTAATCAGATTCATCAAAAAGAAAAAGGAAAGGACCCAAATAAAAAAAATCACGAATGAAAAAGGAGATTATGAATTCCAACACCGCAGGAATACAAACAATTAAAAGAGAATATTATGAGCACCTATATGCCAACAAATTGGGCAGTGTGAAAGAAAGTGACACATTCCCAGAGATATATACACGACCAAAATGAAACAGGAAGAAATAGAAAATTTGAGAAGACCCATTTCCAGTAAAGAAATTGAATAAGTAATCAAAAATCTCCCAAAAAAACAAGAGACCAGGGCCAGACTGCTTTCCAGGGGAATTCTACAAATATTTAAAGAAGACTTAACATCTATTCTTTTGAAGATGTTCCAAAAAAAAAAAAAAAAAAAAAAAAGAAAGAAAGAAAAGGAAGAAGAGAAAGAAATGGAAAGAAAATTTCCAGACTCATTCTACAAGGCCAACACTACATTGATTCCAAAACCAGACAAAACCCCACAAAAAGGAGAGTTACAGACCAATTTCCCTAAAGAAGATGTATGCAAAAATTGTCAACAAGATACTAACAAACCAAATACAACATTTAAATAATTATTCACCACAATCAAGTGGGACTTATTCCTGGGATATAGGGCTGGTTCAAAATCCACAAATCAATGAATGTGATACATCACATAATGAAAGAAAGGATAAGAGCCACATGACCCTCTCAATAGGTGCTGAAAAAGCATTTGGCAAAATACAGCATCCTTTCTTTATAAAAAACTAAAGAAAGTTGGGATAAAAAGATCATACCTCAAGATCATAAAGGCCATATATGAAAGGCCACTGCTAATAGCATTCTCAATGGGGAAAAACAGAGTTTTCCCCCTAAGGTCAGGAACATGACAAGGATGTCCACTCTCACCACTGTTATTCAACATAGTGTTGGAAGTCCTAGCCTCAGAAATAAGACAACACAAAGAAACAAAAGGCATGCAAAGTGGCAAGGAGGACGTCAAACGTACACTCTTCACAGATGACATGATGTGGAAAACCCAAAAGACTCCACCAAAAAGCTGCTGCAACTGATCTGTGAATTCAGGAAAGTTGCAGAATATAAAATCAATATACAGAAATCAGTTGCATTTCTATACAACAATAATGAAGCAGCAGAAAGAGAAATCAAGGAATTGATCCCATTTATAACTGCACCGAAAAACATAAAATACCTGGAATAAACCTAACGAAGAGGTAAAAAATCTATACACTGAAAACTATACAAAGTTTATGAAAGTAATTGAAGACAGCACACACACATACAAATGGAAACACATTCCATGTTCATGGATTGGAAGAACAAATGTTGTTAAAATGTTGATACTACCCAAAGCAATCTACATATTCAATGCATCCCCAATCAAAACTGCACCAGCATTCTTCTCAAAGTCAGAACAAACAATCCTAACATTTGTATGGAACCAGAAAAGACCCTGGATAGCCAAAGCAATTCTGAAAAAGAAAACCAAAGCTGTAAGCATTATAATTCTGGACATTCAAGCTGTATTACGAATCTGTAATCATCAAGACAGTATGATAGTAGCACAAGAACAGACACATCGATCAATGGAACACAACAGACAACCCAGAGATGGACCCACAAAAATGTATGGCCAACTAATCTTTGACAATGCAGTAAAGGATATCCAATGGAAAAAACACCATCTCTTCAGCAAATGGTGGTAGGAAAACTGGACAACATGCAGAAAAATGAATGGGGACCACCTTCTTACATCATACACAAAATAAACTCAAAATGGATGAAAGACCTAAATGTAAGGCAGAAAGCCATCAAAATCCTAGAGGATAAAACAGGCAACAACCTCTCCGACCTCAGCCACAGCAACTTCTTTCTTGACATGTTTCTGGAGGCAAGGTAAACAAAAGCAAAATTTAACTATTAGGACCTCATCAAGATTAAAAGCTTCTGCACAGTGAAGGAAACAATTAGCAAAACTAAAAGGCAACTGGTGGAATGGGAAAAAAAATTTGCAAATGACATATCAGATAAAGGGTTAGTATCCAAAATCTATACAGAACTTCTCAAACTCAACACCCAAAAAACAAATAATCCAGTGAAGAAATGGGAAAAAGACATGAATAGACACTTCTTCAAAGACATCTAGATGGCCAACCGACACATGAAAAAATGCTCAGCATCACTCACCATCAGGGAAATCCAAATCAAAACCACAATGAGATACCACCTCACACCTGTCAGAATGGCTCACATTAACAAGCCAGGCAACAACAGATGTTGGTGAGGATGTGGAGAAAGAGGAGCCCTTTTGCACTGCTGGTGGGAATGCAAACTGGTGCAGCCACTCTGGAAAAAATATGGACGTTCTTCAAAAAATTAAGTATAGAACTGCAGTATGACCCAGCAATTGCACTAATAGATATCTATCCAAAGGATATAGGAGTGCTGATTTGAAGGGGCATATGCACCCCAATGTTTACAATGTCCATTGACAAGAGACAAAGTATGGATATACCTCAAATGTCCATTGACTGATGAATGGATAAAAAAGATGTAGTGTATATATACCATGGAATATTACTCAGCAATCAAAAAGAATGAGATCTTTCCATTTGCAACAACAATGGATGGGACTAGAGTGTATTATGCTAACTGAAATACGTCAGTCAGGTAAAGACAAATATATGATTTCTCTCACGTAGAATTTAAGATACAAAACAGATGAACATAAGGGAAGTGAAGCAAAAATAATATAAAAACAGAGAGGGAAACAAACATAACAGTCTCTTAAATACAGAGAACTAACTTAATACAGAAGGTTGCTGGAGGGCTGTTGTGTGGGGGGATGGGCTAAATGGGGGATGGGCAATAAGGAGGGTACTTATTGGGATGAGCAGTGGGTGTTATATGTAAGTGATGAATCACTAAATTCTATTCCTGAAATTATTATTACACTATATGTTAACTAACTTGGATTTATTTTTTTAAGAGCAATAGATACATAAACATTTTTAAAAAGTCCATATTCTAATTCAGTTCTGTTCGGTAGAAACAAAATGTGGACTACATATGTAATTTTAAATGTTCTATTAGTCATATTTAACAAAAAGAAAAAAAATATATAAATGCATCTTCTTGCCATTATGCTTAGCACACTGTATTGCAGGGGTTCAATCACACACTTGCTACTTACATATGTTTTTGCCTAGCTTACCACTGCAAGCTCTTTAAGGGAAGGGTAGCTCCTCTCATTTGTGTACCTCCAGAGCCTGGCACAGGACCAAACACATAATTCAATCTCAATAATTATTTAAAGAAGGAAGAAAGAGAAGGATTTCAAGGAAGAGAGTGGGAAAATGAAAGAAGTGAGGGAAGGAAGGCATGAAAAAAGGATGGGTATTACTTGTTTGTTTTTTGTGACAAGGTTTGTTTGAAATTCAAAATGCATTTTTCCTAAGAAACACAGTATTATAATAGCTCAGCACTGGAATTAGACCACAAAATTTGTTCACATAATTTAAAACTTGGTTCACAAAATGTTTTTTAATAGTATTATTTATATATGATGTTGCGGTTATGTTTACATCATTAGCCATGTGAGAAAATAGGTCTTGAAAAATTGATTTATAAAAGCATTAAATACAACTTTGACCCTTAGGCAAATATGTTCTGAGCATGAAATGTCTGATTAACAGAAGGATATTTTGGAATGCACTTTGTTTATAATTTGCATTCAGTAAGGTAAACATAAAAGTGGCTCCTCATAGAAAAAAGAAGCTATTTGGGGCACTTGGGTGGCTCAGTCGGATTAGGCATCCGACTTCGGCTCAGATCATGATCTCACGGTTCGTGAGTACAAGTCCCACACTAGGCTCTCTACTGTCAGCACAGAGCCCACTTTGGATCCTCTGTCTCCCTCCCTCTCCCTCTCTCTGCCCCTCATTTGCTCTATCTCTCTGTCAAAAATAAATATTAAAAAGAGAGAAACTATTCAACTACATGTGAGGAACAGGACTGAGATTCATCACTGGTTTTAAACTTAAGATTGATAAAATGCTGTAAGGAACCTTGAGAGAAATGATTAGGGTAGTATATACAAAGATGTTTCATTTTCACTAGGGAACATATTTCCTATTTATTGCAACATGTAATCATGTGCTTTCTTGTTAACGTTTGGAAATAAACTTTGCCAACATGACAGAGTGATAAACCAATCACTTAGAGTTATCCTCTAAGGCTTTGTGGGTTTACAAGGTAGAATATACTTCTCAAATCCAGAGAAGGTAAAAACATAAAGAACAAAATATTTGAGTTGTTTGGATCACATTTCCTTTCCCTTCATGCTAGTGATATTGGGGCCTTGATAGATAGTTCTCTTTAAAATATATATAATATGGAATTAAATATAATATATAATATGGAATTAATGTTCATGTTTATTACCAGTATCTGAGCCTGAGTAGCTATGTCGCTTTGGAGTCCTAGGATAGCTTAAGATAGATAATTTAGCATGTAAAACAGGGGATTTTAAAAAATTAATATTACGTATCTCACAATGTGAGACAGTACTTGAATCTTTCCCAGCTAGTTCCAACATTAATTCTGGATAAAGATGATATAAAAATGAGAAAAAAACCACTTCTCTCATGTGACAGGTGACAGTGCCCCAGTTTTTGCTGTCTGCCATCACAGTTGCTTCCAAGAAATTGAGAACCTAGCTATTTACAACAACAATCTTCACATTCACATAAGAGAAACATATCATGGGAGGAATCCTCAAATGTTTCTCCCGTGAAAGTTCCACATATAGTAACTATGGTCTTTTCCCCACCTTCATTATGTAAAGAGCAGGGAGTATAAATATCCTACATATGCATACCAATGTTAGGAAAAAATAAAAGTAAAACAATCTTAAGACAATGGGTAGCAAGTACTGTGGTGTATCACTCAGGATTCCAGGTGATTCCCAGAGGACAGTTCTTGGCATTTCTTTGTCCAATGATGATGGTAAAGGGAGCAGTGCAGTGGCCATGGCCTGAAAATGCCTGGGTGGTCAGAGCTTATGTCCCCAGGCAATTCACAAAGCCCAGCAGAGGCAGGAACAACAGGTGAAGAAATTTTGGATGATAAGAGGGAAGAGATCACAAATATCAGGGTGTAAGCTCCAAGAGGTGAGGGGTATAGTTCATCCAACTCATCTTCTACTTCTTTATACAGCCTAGGAGGGCAGAACCACCACAGTCCTGGGGCAGCTGTTCTCAGACTGAGCCAATATACAAAGCAAGTAGAGTCAACTGGTACAAGAGGTAAATAGTATCAGATGCTGGGATGAGCCTCCAAGAGACCACTCATCTTTGGGACTGAGAAACTCCTTTCACCAGCTACGGAGACCAATGACTGCTGACCTCCCTCAGTCTGGTTCCTAGCTAAAAATTTTCTTCAACTGAAGGAAGCTGCCTCACCCAGGCCCTGCTCCTTCTCTGAAAGCAACCCACATGCAAGGGATGGCTGCTACATATGGAGGTCCACAGTCTGTGTCCACTCAACTCCATTGAGAAGGCATCTCGAAAGGCATACCTTAGCTCAAGGGTCAATGGTGGGATTGTCTGAGAGCACGGTGGTGACTCCATGATAGTTCTACCTCTCTGTCTGCCTAATTTCTTCATTCTCCAACAAGCCACGTGTACTTCAACTCAGAGTCTGTTTCATGGGAAACCTGACCTATGAAGGGAAATGGTGGTTACTAACTGGCACCTGCATGATGGCGGATGAAACACCGTAGTCTTTTTTTTTTTTTTTTTTTAATAGTACAAGAGGCTTTATTGAGTACAGTGCAAGCTATAGCATGAAGAAGAAACAATCATTTAAAAACACCAGAGACCCTTACATACCAAAGGTTAAGAAAGAAATCAAGATTCCTGTTGAGCTGAGCTGTGCCTGGGATGAAGAATAGGACCATTCACTTCGATCCTTGGGTGCTTGGTATTTCCACTGGATGTAGTCAAAGATGCCTCACTATCTACTGATAGAGGCTCTCCAGCAGCTCCAGTGACTCCCCAGGGATAGACTGTGTATTCACTGATTGAAGAGCCCTTTCTAGGGCATGAGCTCTCCTATTCTTATTGAAAATATTACTCCCAGTGAAACAGAGAACATCACAGTAATATTGATCCTTGGGTATCAACCTTGTATCAATTCTCCTGTATCCATACTCCTTTTCATCATTTTTACTGGGAAGCTAGAAAACACTCATGAACTTTGTTTTACCTTTTGACAGAGTACTTGTAATAAAACGGACCTTCTATAACTGCTCCATAACACAATGTAACAGCTTTGGCTGTTTGGTTGATTCAGAGGTAAAGCTCGGATGGGTCAGAAGGACATCCATATCATCAATGAACGCTTCACCTCTTGTGAAACTGCCACAGACTGTTATAACGTATTCAGGATCCACTTTTTTTTTCTTGAGAGTGCAAGCCGGCAAAGGATAGACACACACACGCACACACACACACACACACACACACAGAGAGAGAGAGAGAGAGAGAGAGAGAGAGAGAGAGAGAATATCCCAAGCAGGTTCTGCACTGTCAGCGCACTCACAAGCCATGAGATCATGACCTGAGCCAAAATCAAGAGTCAGATGCTTAACCGACTGAGCCACCCAGGCGCCCCTCAGAATCCACTTCTTAAACTTCAAATAGTACAATGTCTTGCTTTTGTAACATCTCTTCAGGATAAATTCTTTTCTCAAACTCCTCAAAATATTTCAGGCCAATTCACTGATCAAGGTTCAACTAATTTTCATTTTTTTTCCGAGACCTTCTAATGTTTAAATTCTTTCATCTGTAAACTTCCTTGCAGCAGATGGACCAACGCCACCAACCCGAGTCAGTAAGTTGATAGATGAACTCGTATCATCCTACTGAATCTTCTCCAGCTTTTACAATTTTTCAGTCACTAAAACGTTATCAATCTTGTCAGCAATTTTTGTTACTACTTCAGGCAATTTCTTAGCTTCTGCTTCACTCTTTACTTTGTACGGTATTTGCTATCACAGATGCTACTTTTCGGTAAGCATTGTACTTATGGATGGCCTGGTTCACCTTCTTCTCAAAGTCTGCAAGTTCTGTGAGCATGTTGGTGACTCCCCCACTAAGCATCTCCTGTGGTGCCTTTCATTTGCTCATGGTGGCTTGCCCCAAGGACCACTGAGTGCTCAGAGCCAGCGACTGGTCCCCTCCACCAGGCTTGAAGGACTTGTGGAGTTGGGGGAGGACCAACCCAGCTCTGGAAAAGCCAGAGCAACCTACTGAACAATGGCTGCCCCTAAACACTGTGCATATTCTTGTTATTGATCAAAATAGACAAGTATTAATGATAACACCACTGACTACCAATTTCTGCTTTTTATAAGGTCCAACTTTCTCTTTAAAAAAAGGTTTTATTTATTTTTGAGAGAGAGAGCACAAGTGGGCGAGGTGCAGAGAGAGAGGGGGACAGAGGATCTGAAGTGGGCTTTGCACTGACAGCAGCAAGCCCATGTGGGGTGTGAACTCATGAATTGCAAGATCATGACCTGAGTCAAAGTCAGCCACTCAACCAACTGAGCCACCCAAGTGCCCCCAACTTTCTCCTTTTGCAGAAGAGACAATTAAGGCCTAGAAACAAAAATTATAATTTTTTAACCTCACCAAGTAAATTAGAGAACTAGAACTTTTTTTTTTTTCACTTGAAAACTTCTCTCAATACTGTTTTCTTGAATAGAGGTTCTCAAATCTAACTTTGCATCAGAATCACAGACCAGGGTTTTTGTTTGTTTGTTTGTTTTATTTGTGAGAGAGTGCATGTAAGCACAAAAGAGGGGAAGACAAAGAGAGAGAGAAAGAATCTTAAGCAGGTTCCCCACTCAGCTCAGAGCCTGATTCTGGGCTCCATTCCATGACCCTGGGATCACGACCTGAACCAAAATCAAGTTGGGCACACAACCAACTGAGCCACCCAGGTGCTCCCAGACCAGAGCTTTGTAGTTTGATTGTTATTTTGTTGTAATAAAGATTTCTAGGCCCACCCCAAACATACTGAATTGGAATCTGTTGTGAAGGTTTCCACCAGAGTTTATACTTTTTATAAGTTACAAATAATTCTGATGATCAGATAAGTTTGGGAAATGTGATACAGAGAGACTATGTCTAGAGAGTTACAGTAGTTTTCAAGGGCTTTCTTGACAAAGCACCACATAGTAAGCAGCTTCAACATCGAAAATGTATTGTCTTGCAGTTCTGAGACCTAGAAGTTTGAGATGAAGAATTCTGCAAGGGCTCCTCATGAGGGCTATGAGGGAGAATCTCTTCCATACCTTTCCTCTAAGCTTCTAGAGGTTTGAAGGTACCGTCCCCTGCACATCTGTCTGTGTCCAAATATCCCTTTATTATAAGGACACAGTCACAGTGGACCAGAAGTCAATCTCAGCCCAGTATAACTTCTTTTTAAATAACTACATCTGCAACAACCCCTTTTCCAAATAAGGTCAAATCCTGAGGTTTATATGAATTTCAGATAAGCAAAATTCACCCCATTACAGGAGTCTATAATTTACAACTACTCCTGCATAATTTGACTTAAAAAATACAAATAAAAAAGCTAAGTAAGCAAGCTAAGGTAGAGGGAACTGGTGGGGAAAAGGATTCCCTCTGTTGTATTTGGTCTCTGATTTCAAGCTTCAGGTATATTCAACATGAGGTTGTGCACTAGAGGGCCAGGATCCCTCTTAGACTTTGGTGAATTTAATTCCTCTCCTCCACATGTTAGTAAGAACACCTCACCTCCTTTCATTATTGCATCCATTGTTATTGCCAGCACCATCAAAGAGGACCTCACCACAAATTCTGGTAAATCAGATTCCCAAAGGAAAATATGCAGTCACTTTGATCATTTGTCTCATGCTTGAAACTTTAACATTCTTTGATTTTCAATTTCATTATTTTAATTATTTTTTTTCTTCAGCTTCCCACAATAAACATAAACTAACATTTACTGATATCGCTGAGTAGTTAAGAAAGAACTGTACCAGGGGCGCCTGGGTGGCCCAGTCAGTTAAGTGCCCGAATTCAGCTCAGGTCATGATCTCACTGTTCGGTTCCTGGGTTTGGGTCTCACGCTGGGCTCTGTGCTGACGGCTCAGAGCCTGGAGCCTGCTTCAGATTCCGGCTCTCTCTCTCTCTGCCCCTCCCCCATTCGTACTCTCTTTCTCTCTCAAAAATAAACATAAAAAAAAGAACTGTACCAATTAGTACAGGAATATGATATAATACCTAATTTTAATCTAATTTCAGTGATTTTATTAAATAAAGCAAAAGTTTAGGACCAAGAAATATTTGTGCAGTTGCAGAACTGATATAAGTGATTATTGAGGTTACAACATTGCTTTAAATAACTTCTGGATTCTTTTTTCTCCTACTTTTCTAGACTGTTTTTCTGAATGTCACATAAGATAAGATCAATTTTCATTGCCTCCTAGACATGGTCTAATAAAAGGGGATGGCATCATTCTGAGGAAGATAATCAATACACTGACATTTTCCAAGAGTGATGTTTTGTAGAAATTTAAGACCTAAATAAACAAATCCTAACATGTAGTAGCACCTCTATAATTTAAGAATATCTTTTTCTAAAGAATCCCCAAAGAGTTAATTTCAATGAGTGGCATACTAGAAAACTAAACATTGCTGAAGACCTTTCAAGACTTCTGTGGAAGGAAATCACTAGCTTATTTTCTCCATCTTGAAGGCAAGTATCTAAACTTGTGTTAAAAAAAAAAAAAAAAGGTTAAACTAAAGGAGAATTTAAAAAACAAGTCGTTTGTTCTATTAATAGTTCTATACAGAAATTTTGCATTTTTGTGTGCACAGAAGTCAGATTGACAAAGATCACTGTAGACTTCTTAAGAAATAGATTTTCAACAATTTATTTCAACACTGCGATAAATCTTTCCTATCCTGTCGATAAAAGGAAAAACAATCCCTTTTGGGATTTGTCTGTTTGGTCCTCAACTGGACAGTTCAGCTTGTCTATAGACTGTCAGGGCAGCACCTGTTTTTTTTTAATCTAATTTTGCAGAATTCGTGCACAGTGGCGAGAAGAAAGAAGCTAACCCTGACTAGCTTTTCTCAGAATCAGAGGTCCCTCATCTCCTGTGACCTCTAAGTGGAAGAGAGAGGCTGGAAGGAACAACAACATTCAGAAGCCAATACTATGACTGTTAACGCTTCTGATTTTTATCACCATCTCTATCCATTCTTAACACATTCCTACTCTTTTCCCATAAAAACTCAAGTGTATAGAGTCATGAGGTTAAAAAAAAGTAATCAAACTAAAGAATATTTTTCTCTGTCCTTCTCTACTTGAAAAGAACACTTGGGGGGCACCTGGGTGGCTCAGTTGGTTGAGCGTCCGACTTTGGCTCAGGTCATGATCTCTCAGTCTGTGAGTTCGAGCCCCATGTCTGGCTCTGTGCTGAGGGCCAGAGCCTGGAGCCTGCTTCAGATTCTGTGTCTCCCTCTCTCTGACCCTCCCCCGTTCATGCTCTCTCTCTCTCTCTCTCTCTCTGTGAAAAATAAATAAACTTAAAAAAAAAAAAAAAAGAAAAGAACACTTGGTTTGTGTGTGTGTGTAGCAGAGCAGGTAAAGTGGACTTCCTTTATCTATTCGGCTTTTTGGGGGACAGTGAAAGTTTTTGTCATTGCATTGTATGCTCTTTGGACTTTTGTTTCACATTTACAAATTTCTTCAAGGGTCTGAATACCCTGGGGTGTCAAAGGAACTGACATTCCTGCTTACTGAGTCTGTTGGCCTTTAAATGTTTTCACCTGATGCCTCTGAAATCCTTCCAGAAGCCTTCTTTATCCATTTAGCAAATCTGGTTATGGTTATTTGGTGCAGATTCAGGAAGGCTCTGCAGACATCTGAAGGAGTCCATGATGAACTGTTTATTCCCAGAAAATGCAGATGTGGGAAATAAGCGAAGTTGTATTTAGGGAAAACTTCCAAAACTGAAGGACTGTATAAGCCTTTAAGCCCTAATCTGGTAGCCAGGAGTAGTATAAGGGTAGAAGCTGACAGAAGAGCTCTTCCTTCTTGCAGGAAATATCACAACTTCTTTCACATGGATTCCAGTAATTATTTGACTGTACTGTGCAAGCCAGGCAGAAGCCCTCAGATCACCAGAAACCTTACTCCTTCATTGTGCTCACCTTCTCGGAGCTCTCAGAGCAAAGAATAGCAATGGATCCGCTTATGAGACCGTGATTCAGGCCAGACTGCATTTGCATTGGCAGATCAATTAGCAGTGGCAAAGGCTTCCTAGGTCTGGCCTGAGGACCCCCTGTGACCTAGAGAATCATACATTTCTATAGACAATAAGGAGGAGAACGGGAAATGAGTATCCTTAAATAAGGTCGTCACAGCATTGGTGAAATGGTAGTGGGTCATCCTAAAAGGCATTGAGTGTAGAAACTGGATAATAGGAGCAGTGGGAGAGAAATTAGTAAGTAAAACAGTGAATAGATAGGAGCAGCTACTCTCTCTTTCCAGAACCTTCCCAGACTACATAGATAAAAGTATTCTATTTCTTTATGGGCGCCTGGGTGGCTCAGTCGGTTAAGCATCTGACTTCAGCTCAGGTCATGATCTTGTGGTTCCTGAGTTCGAATCCCCAATCGGGCTCTGTGCTGACAGCTCAGATCCTGGAGCCTGCTTGAGATTCTTTGCCTCCCACTCTCTCTGCCCCTCCCCTGTTGGCGCTCTCTCTCTCTCTCAAAAATAAACATAAAAAAATGTAAAAAATAAGTATTCTATTTCTTTGGTAAACGTCAGATTGATAAACTAATTAAAATCAATCAACCATGACTGAGATATGGCAAGGCAAATACTATAATTTAAAAATACCAAATAATATTCTATATGACTATAACAAAATATTATTCCATACTTTTATAGATGTAAAATTCTGTGCTTTCATAGACATAAATTGATCTTTATTTTTTTTCATTGACTTTTTTCATTTTTAGTTCATTCTATGGGTCCAGCATACTCTCATGTCCATTAAGTTTGACTGTCTAATTGTCATTCCTTATTGACACGTTGAGCTGAAGAAGACAGTCTGGAAACAAAGACCCAGCTTATATTTTGAACAAAATCTCAGCTCCAGTTACTATATAGATTTTCTTTTTTTTTTTTTTTTTTGCATTTATTTATTTTTGAGAGATAGACAGAGACGAAGCACCATTGGGCAGGGGTGGGGGTCAGAGAGAGAGTGAGACAGACAGAATCAGAAGCAGGCTCCAGGCTCTGAGCTGTCAGCATAGAGCCCGATGCAGGGCTCGAAACCATGAACCATGAGATCACGATCTGAGTCAAAGTCCATTGGCCAACCGACTGAGCCACCCAGGCACCCCGAGATTTTCTTTCAAATTGGAAATCCAGAAGAAGTTGGGTTTAAAGCTCTCTGAATCTTTTTTTTTGAAGGAAACTTTTTTTTCCTTTTTCCACCTTTATCGGGATATATCTGACATATACCATTGTATAAATTTAAGGTGTACAAAGTGTTGATTTGATACACTTATATATTACAAAATGATTACCATGGTAGCATTAGCTAACAACTCAATCACATCACATGTGATTACCTTTGTGTGTGTGTGTGTGTGTGTGTGTGGTAAGAATATTTATCTACTCTCTTAGAACCTTTCGAGTGTGTAGCAAATTTTATTAACTATGATCACTATACATTAGGTCACCAGAATTATTCATTTACAACTACAAATGTGTACGCTTTGACCAACATATTCCCATTCCCAGGTCTCCAGGCTCTTTTAGCATTCTATGAGTTTGGCCTTTTTTTTTTTTTTTTAAAGTATGTTTATTTTGAGACAGAGTGAGAAGAGGAGGGGCAGAGAGAGTGAGAAAGAGAGAGAATCCCAAGCAGACCCCAAACTGTTAGCACAGAGCCTGATGTGGGGCTCAAACCCACAAACTATGAGATCATGACTTGAGCCCAAACCAAGAGTCAGATGCTTAACTGACTGAGCCACCCAGGCACCCCTAGGAGTTAAGCCTTTTAAAATTCCAACTATAAGGAGAACATTTGTTATTTGTCTGATTTAACATACAATATTGTCCTCAAGGTTCATCCATGCTGTTGTAAATGACAAAATTTCCTTGTTACTTATGGATAAATAATACTCCATTGCATGTATTCATCACATTTTCTTTATCCCTTCATCCATTAAGAAACATTTATGTTGTTTCCATCTCTTGGCTATTGTGAATAATGCTATAAAAGGATATGGGACTGCAAATGTCCCTTTGAGATTCTGTTTTTGTGGCCTGCTGGATCATATGGCAGTTCTATTTTTATTTTTATTTTTTTGAGGAATGTCCATACTGTTTCACACAGTGGCTACACCAATTTACATCCCCACCAATACTACCTAAGGGTCTGCTTCATATCCTTACCAACTCTTACTATCTCTTGTCTTTTAATGAGAGCCAATCTAGCAAGAGGGAGATGATATCTCATTGTGGCTTTGTTTTGCATTTCCCTGATGATTAGTGCTGTTGAGCACCTTTTCATGTACCTGTTGGCCATCTGTATGTCTTCTTTGGAAAAATGTCTCTTCAGAGGCTCTGTCCCTTTAATCAGAGTTTTGTTTTGTAATGAGTTGTATAAATTGATATATTTTAGATATTAAACACTTGATCAGATAGATTGGTTTGTAAATATTTTCTCCCATTCTATAGGCTGCCTTTTCATTTTGTTGATTGTTTCTTCTGCTGCACAAAATCTTTTTAATTGGATATAGTCTCACTTATTAAGTTTTGCTTTTGTTGCTTGTGCTTTTGGCGTCATACCCAACCAATTGTGGCCAAGACCAATCTCAGGAAGTATTTTCCTCTGTTTTCTTCTAAGAATTTTACAGATTCAGGTCTTATTTAAGTCTTTAATCCCTTTCATATTAACTTTTGTGAGTGGTGTGAGATTAAATTGAAAGCAAAACCATTAGAAGGGTCAATCAATGTTGGAAAACATGTGCATGATGATCATATCCTGCTAGTTATGAAAATGAGATATTAAAATGCAAAAACTGAAATAACAGGTATTCAAGAAGACATAAACAAGTCAGCACAAAAAATGGAGTGTTCATACAAAGGCCTATGACATATGCTAATTTTGGTACTAAAGATAATATTAAAAATCACTGAGCAATTATAAGTAATTCAATAAATGGTTTATGATATTGTCACATTTGGAGAAAAAAATAAAATGCTGATTTCATATATGTATGTGTGTGTATATATATATATGCACACACACATTTTTACGTATATATGTAAATGTATGCATATACACATGTACGAGTAAAAGTAATGTCCTGATGGATTAAAGAACTAGAAAAGTAGTAGAACTGGGGCATGTGGGCAGTTCAGTCAGCTAAGTGTCTGACTTCGATTCAGATCATGATCTCACCATTTGTGAGTTCGAGCTCCGCCTTGGGTTCTCTGCTGACAGCTCAGAGCCTGGAACCTGCTTTGGATTCTGTGTTTCCCTCTCTTTCTGCCCCTCCCCTGCTCATGCTCTGTCTCTCAAAAATAAACAAACATTAAAACATTTAAAAAATAGAAAAGTAGTAGAATAAACTGTAAACTAATATTTTATGACCTTCTGAAGCCAGGCACATAGTCCAAGAATCATGAAGGGAAAGATTACCAGACATGATTATATAACATTAAAAAAACAAACAAAAAACAAAAACCAAAAAAAACTCAGTACAACATTTAAATCTTCAAAAGTCAACATCATAATGTAAGAAATATTTGCAATACCTAAAAGATAAAAGATTAAGGTCCTTTAAGTTAAAATCTCCACAATCAATCTCAGTATGATTGGCAAACCATGCTATGATTACAAAATAGAAAACAATATAATAAAGTGAGCAAATATATGAAAGGATGATTCATCTCACTAATAATCATTGGAAAAACATATTTTTCACCATCACCCAGTCAATAACAAAGATGCGTGTTTCGTGTGATGGAATGTGGATGCACATTCTTCTATGTCAGTGACTGGGGTGAGTGGGCAAGTGGGTAATACCTGTAAGGTTTTTGAAGTGCATTACCGATGACTCACCAACCCCATTCAGTAATGCTCACTGGGGCGCCTGGGTGGCTCAGTTGGTTAAGCCTCCAACTTCAGCTCAGGTCATGTTCTCCCTGTTAGTGAGTCCAAGCCCTGCGTCCGGCTCTGTCTGGAGCCCGCTTTGGATTCTGTGTCTCCCTCTCTGCCCCTCGTCCCACTTGTGCACACACTCTCTCAGTCTCTCTCTCAACAGTAAATAAAGAAACTTTAAAAAATGCTCGCTGAAACATTTAGAAATGAGAATGTGTGCACAACCTAAATGTTCATCAGAAACAGAGAGGTTGTATACCTCACAGAGCATGCATGCCTCAGTCACTGGAAAGAATGATGTAGACCCCCTACGCTGACCTGTGGACGTGGAGGGAGCTGCTGGGTTCCCTAAGTGATTAGAAGGCAAAGGATGGGAAGAAGTTTGTCCAGCTGTGCTATGTATAAGCACACATAAACGTGGAGTCACGGGAGTGGAAAGACAGCTGCTAGCTGACTGACAGTGTTTAAGTCAGAGGAGGCAAAAGGAGTGAGAGTATAAAACGAAAATACTCCCGAAACGTGTGGTACTTGTGCAAAGTTATACACACTGCGATCTAGAAATGTCAATTGTATTTGACAAACTGATCATCTGGATTTTAGTTTGGGACAAACCAGCTCAATTGTTGTAGACTGAAGAGTGAGTAAGAAGCAAGTAATTGGAGTAAAGAATGGAAAGATTATCTCAAGAAGTCTATCCATAAAGGTCATGATGACCAAAACAGGACACTGCCTAGTAGAGAATATGATCTCTAAAGCAAATAGCCACATGCTCGATGCACGCTTGTTTAGATTGTGTTTACAGCTGAAAATGTAGGTACTCAACAAATGTTTACTAGTATTACTTGTTCTAATTTAAACAAACCAAAAGTTCTTTTCAATTATTAAAGAGTGAAAACAGTGTAGAAAACAAAACTGCAGAAGATTTAGAAGGGACTACGGTATTTCTTTCTACTACACCCAGCCCCCAGGACAACAGAGCCACACACAGAGTAACCCTGGTTAATGCCTGACTTTTAAATGCCTCATTTTTCTGACAGGCACTATCAATCTTTGCTTTTAACTCTGATGCTGGCTTCAGTATCTCTATTTCAAAGGAGATTAAGCATTTTAACAGCAGAGGTTTCTCTAGAAAGAGTGGGAAGGATGGCACTGAATAAAAGATTATTACTCTATTGAATGAACAGCTCCTGAGTCTTTGAGATGCACAGGCTGAATGGTGTCCTGTGTTTATGAAATTCTCCCTAGATCTCTAATTATCCTCCTCCCTGTTCACAGATGTTTCTTGCTATTTGATGTGAGCTCTGAGAAGGAAAGGGATCCTTTATAGAGTAATGAGATTACCTCACATCAAACTTATTTGGAAGAAGAGCAGTTCAGCTCATGCTAAAGTATTTTTGTTTGTTTTCTTCTTTGTTTTTGCTTGTTCTTGTTGCTTGGAGATATGATCTTTACTTCTGAAGACCAACAGATAAGCCCATGTTTGTAAATAAATGAATAAAATTGGAATCCTGATGTCAAAAGGGGAGGGATGTAAATAAGCCAAGGGTTTATATTTTGAGTTGTGGATTTAATATGACTAGTTTGGGTATGTGTTTTCCAATCTACAATGCATTATGTATGACTTGGTTGGTTGTTAGGAGCATGCATTGTTCAGAAGCAATAACTGGTAACAATGCAATGGACTGGGGATAATGAGCTACAAGTTCTTTGTATACACTGGGTCTTTTCTCTGTCACATGAAGCTGTTCGGATATTAACCACAGATTTATAGATGATGCACTGTGGAGAATGGTTTGGCTGCATTTTGCCTGCTATTCTCTGCGGCATATTTTTACTAATCCTTGTAGGTTTAGCTTTTACTGTTTGCAGGCTGAGAAAGTCAGAGCTCCACACTCAAAAGTGAAGATGGAAATGCTGATTTTTCCCCCCTCTTGGGACTAAGCCTCTGGCCTCCAGGCAATTCTTTTAAAAATAGCTTCTGTCTGTCTTGTGCCATTATTATCACAGATACAATTCCCATCCTGACTGTCCGGAACTGAAATCAGTCTTCGGTATTCTAGAGCAGTTCATCTGTGATAGGATGTGAAGGAGCCGTTTTCATATAAGTCACTGTGGTATATGTCAGCTTAGCTGTTGGTGTTTCCTTAAAGTTCTTCCTTTGGGTTCCTAAAATACGGTATGGAAAATGCAGGTAATCAAACATATCTCTTACTTCTGCATAGAATCTATCATCCCAGGCATGGTGCCAGATAAAATAAAAACCACAAGGAAGGTTGTTTCATTTGCCCACAAAATGGAAATAAGTCTTGGAGTCTTTGTATCAGTTGCGCTTGTGCTTAAGATGACTCATTATTTGGCCAAGGATAATACAGAGAAGCATCTGAAACTGTGGGCTTTCTACTAACAAAGAAGAAATGTTTCAACGAAAATAAACTTGTCTATATGGGGCGCCTGGGTGCCTCTCACAGTTGGAGGGTTCAAGCCCGACACCGGGCTCTGGACTGACAGCTTAGAGCCTGCAGCCTGCTTCAGATTCTGTGTCTCCCTCTCCCTCTGCCTGTCTCTGGATTGCACTCCTTTTCTCTCTCAAAAATAAACATTAAAAAATTTTTTTAAAAAAAGTAAACTTGTCCATAAATGAAGTCCACATATTTTCTGAAATGGCACAGTAGTGTAAATTGTATGTATGTACAAGCACACACAAAATTTCTTATAGGATATTGTTTCTATGAACCTATAGTTGTAAATTTTCCCCCAATGCAATTCAGACTCTAGAATATAAATAGGAAACGAGGGGTATTTTAATTTTTAATAATTTTATATAATAAATATTAAACTAATTTAAAATTATATATAAAGATACAGTCTCTTACTTATAAATATGATGGCTTGGGTCACAGTGGTTTTAAATAATAAAGTTACATCCGAAAAGAAAGGAAACTAAGTATTTGGATTGTTCCCCTAAGTTGTGGATCTAAACTACAGACAGACCCTCAACAACTATTCAACAGCAAGGTTTCATTAGCTGTGTACCCGGTCATGAACAGAATGACTGTGGTTACAGAATCTTTAACTTTTATTATAACTAGCTGGATGGTTTCTCAGCTAGTAGTTTTACCCACACTTACTGTTACATATCATTGCCAGCGGGGGGGATCATGCCAACGACACTAAGGAAAGTCAATGATCTCAACACAAGTCTTGAGTTGTGCTTTAGCTTCCTGCAGTATCACATATGCCCTGATGGCATCATTACTGCACTTAAAGCTCTTTCTTAGATGGAGTAGAATTCACGGCCATGAGGAGAACTTGTACCACTGCCCCTCATCGATTTACTTACTCATAATGTTATCTTCTATTGAGTGTCTGCAAGGTGTGTGAAAGTGATGGAAAAGCACACTGCAAAAAGAAAGTATAAATAGTAGCATACAACAGACCAAAGAAGGTCAGATTATCTGCAGGGAAGAGTAAATCTTTTCACTCCATCAACCACCCCTCTGACAACTCCTTCAATGTCTCGGGATCTTTTTTGAAGAGAGAGGACCAAAATTCTAGTTGTCTTACTACCTAAGTCTATCTTGGTCTTTAATGTTTCATTTTTTGTGTTTATGTTATTCATTCTAGTTTGATTATTGTATATTCAGTTTGTTTCTCCCTTCTCTTTGTTATTTATTAACATGTCAAATATTTTTTTTTTAATTCCTACTTCTGTGCCATGTCTAAGCTCAAACAGTAGAGACACAACGGGTAGAGATATAACCCACCCTTCAAAGAGTTCAGGGCTCAGTAGAGGGGGCAGACATGAATCAAATGCTTACAAAAATTTGTAATGGCACCATAAAAGCTATGGAAGAAAGTCACAATTAAACAGGATTATATAGCAGTGGGAACTTGTTCTAGTGGAGCAAGTCACTTTTAAGTTGGGATAGGAAGGATATGAAAGAATTGATCAGCGAATGAGAAGAGAATGGTATGGGTCCAGGGAACATCCTCATCTGAGGGCCTGGGTTGAGGGCAGTGGGTTCTATTAACGGAACTGAAAGGTTAGTGAAACCAGCGTCCCATTAGGAACATGGCAGGAGACAGGGCTAAAACTGTAATCAAGTGGGAGAGCAGGAAGGGCTTTCTGAGTCGGCATATGGATTTTTGGTTTTGGTTCCTTTTCTAAAATGACTGATGAGGAGTTTTGTAAGCATGAATGTGTTTGTTAGTCTGTAACTTTATCCTCTCTATCCACCTCAGCGGCAAGTCTATCGCTTCATCAATTGGATTCTTCATCTGCATCTGGATTTAATAAGACCATTTCTACTTTCTCTTGGATGTTTTAGTGAGTTTCAAGTCAGTCTACCTTTAGGTAGACTGACCCTTTACTCATGCTTCACAGCATTTTTTTTGTTTTATTCATTTTGCTACCAGTCTTTTTTTTTTAGATACTTGTTTTTAAAAACTTAATCTCATTAAAGATGTCATCAATGAATTTCTCCATACATCATGTCATATGCTTCACAGAATTTATCTTATAATCAGGAAAGATTATGTTTTAAATTGGTATTCTCTTTTCAAACATACTTTCCTCATATTATTCCAGAGATTTATACCATCAGATAAAACCAAAAATAAAATTTATTTTTCCCCTCAAAACTTTGAAAAACTCTAGTTCCCTAAAAAAGTCTGGATCAGTTCTATTAAAACAATGTAATAATTCACTTGGAAATTCTATTTCTTGTTTTTGGAAAATCAATCAGATAAGTGTTTGGTTAGAGTAATTGTCTTTAAAATAGGCTCATTTGCAGAGAGGAGTCTGGAAGTCTTCCAAATTTTCAGAGAAGATTTAACTTCATAAATCAGAAATTTTCTTCAGTTTTGTCTTTATTTTTTATGTATTTAAGGCCTGTTCTTGCTCATTTGTTAGCAAGTTACATATATGCAAAACACTAAATATGGATATTCTTCAGGAGAGAGTTTGTTTTGGGGGGGGGGGTTCTTTGTTTTTCATAATCTAGCATCTCCGTTTTTGGTCACAGACTAAGCGTGGACAATTCCACCTCTGCAGTGTTTAGAAGTATTTAGAAAGGTGTGCTATGATTTCTTTCTCAAATGTCTGGGAGCTTTCAGCAGTAGAGCCAACCATGCCTGGAGTTTTCTTTGCTGCAAGATACTTGCCTCAAATTCATATTCTAATAGATACAGGACTGTTCAGGTATATCTGTCTCTTCCAAGTGAGTTTTGGGAGTTTTGTGTCTTTCAAGCAACTTGCCCAGTTCATCTAAGTTGTTTGAACTCAGTGACATAAAGTTGGACCCACTATTTACTTATCTTTTGAATATTTGCAAAATCTGTGTTACTGCAGTGCTATTCACTCATTATTGATGTTGTTACTTTGTGTCTTCTCTATTTTTTTCCTGATCAGTCTGACTTAAGGCTTGTTGATTTTGTTGATCTCCTCAAAAAAACCAGCTTTTGGATTCTCCAATTTTCTCTCATGGTTTTATCTTCTCTATTTTATTTATTTATGTTCTTACAAATATGACTTCCTTTTCTTTATGTATTTGGGGTTTAATTTCTCCTCTAGTTTCCTACAGTGGAAGCAGAGATCATTCATTTGAATCAATTTCTTTCTAATATAAGCATTTCGGTTAAATTCATAAATTGTGATAAGTTGTACTTCATTTGATTCAGCTCAAAATAGTTTCTCATTTCCCTTTTCTTATTTTACCTAGAAATTATTTACAAATGCGGTATTTAGCTTCTGTTTAATTGAAGATTTTCCAGTCATTTCCTATTTAAGACCATTATGATAAACTACTTTGTAAGATTTAAATTATTTTGAATTTGGGGCGCCTGGGTGGCTCGGTCGGTTGAGCGTGCAACTTCAGCTCAGGTCATGATCTTGCGGTCTGTGAGTTCAAGCCCCGTGTCGGGCTCTGTGCTGACAGCTCAGAGCCTGGAGCCTGCTTCGGATTCTGTGTCTCCCTCTCTCCCTGCCCCTCCCCTGCTCATGCTCTCTCTCTCTGTCAAAAATAAATAAACATTAAGAAAAAATTTTAAAAAATAAATTAGTTTGAATTTATTAAGTCATGCATTGTGTATCAGAATGCATCTATTTTGTTAAGTTATCTGGATTTACTAGGGAAAAATGCATATTGGACTATTGTCAAGCAAACATTGAAAACATCATTTAGGTCAAGTTAGAGTGGTCCAAGTATTCTGTTTAACTGATTTTCTGTCTCCTTGTCTTATTATTTACTGAAGGAGAGGTGCTGAAATCTTCCACTAGAATTGTGAATTTGTCTAGTTCTTCTTGTATTTGCTTCAATTTTGCTTCATGTATTCTGAGGCTTTATTAGAAGCACAGGTGTTAGATCTGTAATGTCCACTTGGTGAACTGACTTGTCATTATAAAATGACCTACTTTCTTTGCTCTGAAATTTACTTAGCCTGATATTAACGTGGTGGGTCAAATTTCTTGTGATTATATACTATATATTGTTAACATTATTTTACTTTTCATTTTCATTTGTGTCTAAAAGTAGGTTTCTTATAGCAACATTTTTGAGTCTCACTTATCTGTCTGAAAATCTCTTTTAATCAAATGTCCATACCATTTACAAGCAATAATTTGAGTTTGGATTTGAACCTATCATCTTACCCTGTTTGCTACTTGTCCTATCCTTTGTTCCCCTCACTCCCACCAATTTTTTTTGCCTGTTTTTGAATTGAGTATTTGTCATGATTCTATTTTATTTCCTTCCTTGGCTTATTAGATAAAACATTTGGTTGCCTGTGGTTAGCAGCCACTTTGCAGACTATGGCATACATTTTCTTTCAAAGTTTATTTATTTTGAGAGACAGAGAGAGAGGGAGCAAGTGGGGGAGGGACGGAGAGAGAGAGAGAGAGAGAGAGAGAGAGAGAGAGAGAGAGAGAAAATATGAATGAATATCCCCAAGCAGGCTTCACACTGTCAGCACAGAGTCCAAGGTGGGGCTTGAACCCACAAAGACGCGGGATCATAACCTGAGTCAAAACCAGAGTTCGACACTTAACCGCCTGAGCCACCCAGACATCCCTGTGGCATTTTTAATTTGCCTTTAATTAATGATTTCCCTTTAATTAATACTGTACCACTTCACATACATCCTAAGGACCCTGCAATAGCCCTGTCCCAGTGTTCCCCGCCTGGACCTTATGATACTATTATCTTAAAATTTACTTCAACATATCTTGTAAACCACATGGTATATTATTATTTCTATATTTAAAAATAAATAATTTTTATTTTTTATTTATTTTTAATTTAGATTCAAGTTAGTTAATATATAGTGTAGTATTGGGTTCAGGAAAATAATCTAGTGACTCATCACTTACATATAATACCTAGCGCTCATCCCAACAAGTACCCTCTTTAATGCCCATCACCCATTTAGCCCATCCCCCCACTCACCTCACCTCCAGCAACCCTGTTTGTTCTCTATATTTAAGAGTTTCTTATGGTTTGCCTGCCTCTGTTTTTAACTTATTTTTCCTTCCCTTGTCTATGTTCATCTGTTTTGTTTCTTAAATTCGACATGAGTGAAATCATGATATGGATCTTTCTCTGACTGACTTATTTTGTTTAGCATAATACCTTCTAGTTCCATCCACAATGTTGCAAATGGCAAGATTTTATTCTTTTTGAGGCTGAGTAATATTCCATTATATATCACATATTTTTAAAAAAATTTTTGAAGTTTATTTATTTTGAGAGAGACAGAGACAGCACCAATGGGGAGGGACTCAGAGACAGGGAGACAGAGAATCCCAAATGGGCTCCACACTGTCAGCACAGAGCCCTATGTGGGGCTTGAACTCACCAAACTGAGAGATCATGACCTGAGCTAAGACCAAGAGTCAGATGCTTAACCAACTGAGCCACTCAGGCACCCCACACCACATTTTTTAAAGGGACTTTGAAAATTAAAATATTTTAAGATATTTACCCACAGAGTTGCCAATTCCTGTGCAATCTGTTCCTTGTATTGATCTCCATTACTACCCAGTGTCACTTCCTTTTTGCTTGCAAGGCTTTGACGTTTTCCCTCATGTATGTCTGCTGGGGCCAGCATCTTTTAGCTTTTTATGTGTGAAAACATTTGTATTTGCCTTTGTTGTTGAAAGATATTTTTGTTGGGTATAGGATAATAAGTTGGCCTTTATTTTTTCTTTTTAATTCTTTAATGATATGGTTTCGCTGTTTTCTGGATTTTTTTTTTTTTTTTTAATGAGAAGCCCTCCGTCATTTTTGTGTCTGTTCCTCTGCATGGTATGTTTCTTTTCTCTCTGGATAACTTTGTAAATCTTCCCTTAACTCTTGTGTTATGGACTGAATGTTTGTGTCTCCCCAAAATTCATACACTGAAGCCCTAACCCTCCAATGTGCTGGTATTTTGATGTAGCACCTTAGTGAGGTAATTAGGTTTAGATGGAATCAAGAGGGTGAGGTCCTCATAATGGTATGAGCATCCTTACAAGAAGAGGAAAAAAAGACCAGAGCGCTCTCTCTCTCTCTCTCTCTCTCAGCCACGTGAGGGCTCAGTGAGCAGATGGCCAGACAAAGGACCTCACAGGAAGTCACCTTCATCTTTGACTTCCATCCTCCAGAAGGGTGAGAAATAAATGTCTGTTGTTTAAAGTCCCCATTCTGTGGTATTTTGTTATGACAGCCGTAAAGGACAAAGGCAATGTGTTATAAGCAATATGATATGATGGTTCTTAGTACAGATTTATATTCTTCGTACTTCAAAATCACTGAGTTTCTTGAAAATGTAGGTTTATAATTTACATCAAATTTAGAAAATGACTGGCAATGATTTACTCAAACATGTTTTGTCCCTACCCTTTCTATCTCTTCTCCTTCAAAAAACAACAGTTACATGTTTAATGCTATCTTACTACTGATGCAATACCCTTGTGACTACTCTAACCAATTCCCCTTGAATTACATTTTTCATGCTGACTTATGAAACATGACATATTCTTGGCCATACGTGCTCCGCACTAAAGATTCTCCTTTTCTGCCAGTCCTGTTCTTGGGCTCCAATTGTTACTCATATGTATGGATAGATCAGTACTCAGCTGAAGAATGGAAGGGCAATCTTTTCAGATATCTGGAGCTTCCTTTCCATATATGTACCTCTCTCTCTTCTCTAGTGTTCTACCCTATAACTCTACCTCCATTTGTCTCTCCAGACTCCCCACACTCCATTTGCTTCACCCAGGGAAACTGCCAAGCTCTGCATATAGCCCAGAACCTCTCTCCAGGCAGTAAGTTAAGACAATCATTGGGCTCAAGAGCTTACCTTATTTATTCCTCCTTTCTCAGAGATCATAATATAAAAACAATGTGTAGCTCAATGAGGAAAAACTTGAATTGCAGATGTAATTATCTATATAATGCTTCTGAAAAAAGTATTTTCAGTTCCAGGTACTCTTTCATTCAAATAATCTTGAAACTACTGAAGCACATCACCCTGAATTACTGTACATTGTGGACTGTTCCCTACCCTTCTTAGTGATGCTTTATTTAACTTTTTCTCTTATGGAGAGAAGTTTAATATATAATTCAATTCAACAGACATAAACTGAACAACTGCTAAGTGCTGGGAGTATAGAAATTAACAAGTTCAGTCCCTATTTCCTAAAAAAAAAACTTGCATTCAAGAAGTGGAGACAGAAGCAAAGAATTTCAGTGGAATATTTTTTCTTCTATAAGAGAGGTAAACAAATGGTGTCATAGGATCATACAGGTGAGGATGTATCTAAATTGTGTTTTAAATGATAAGTAGAAAAGAGTCTGATGAAGAGGGGTCGAGATGCTAGAGATATGGAAAGCAGACACCTCAATGAGAATACAAGATTGTCTAAAACATAAGATCATAAAACAACACGGTATTATACTAATCAGGTAGTATCATAGAACACAGGACAGATTAAGAAGCAGAATTAGATTTCCTGGAGAGATTGGTAAGGGCTTTGGCAATTCTGCTGTGTCATGAAAGCAAATAACCTAAAACTTTAGCATACATGGTTAATAAATTTTTTTTATTAAAAAATAATGCTATGTATTTTTGAGATAGAAAGTCAGAGTGTGAGCAAGGGAGAGGAAGGGTGGGGGGAGAGGGAGAGGGAGAGGGAGAGGGAGAGGGAGAGGGAGAGGGAGAGGGAGAGGGAGAGGGAGAGGGAGAGGGAGAGGGAGAGGGAGAGGGAGAGGGAGAGGGAGAGGGAGAGGGAGAGGGAGAGGGAGAGGGAGAGGGAGAGGGAGAGGGAGAGGGAGAGGGAGAGGGAGAGGAGAGGGAGAGGGAGAGGGAGAGGGAGAGGGAGAGGGAGAGGGAGAGGGAGAGGGAGAGGGAGAGGGAGAGGGAGAGGGAGAGGGAGAGGGAGAGGGAGAGGGAGAGGGAGAGGGAGAGGGAGAGGGAGAGGGAGAGGGAGAGGGAGAGGGAAGGAGGGAGGGAGAATGAGAATGAATCTGAAATAGGTTCCAGGCTCTGAGCTGTCAGCAGAGAGCCTGACGTGGGTTGTGAACCCACCAACTGCAAGATCATGACCTGAGCCAAAGTCAAATGCTTAAATGACTGAGCCACCCAAGAGCTCCAAGAAATAGACCTTTTAAGAAAACTTTGCAAAATCACAGTAATATATAGAGTGGCACTTTTTGTTGAACAATATTGCATAGTTAAATTGGTTATGTGGAATGCACAGAGTAAAAGCTGTTTTTCAGTGCATAATGAACAAGAAATGGTTTTAAGAGAGACTCAATTTGAACAGGAAGCACTGACTAGTAAATTGAGATTTTTTTTTTTTTTTTTTTTTTTTTTTTTTACGCAGAGTAAAATGAGATTTTTTTTAAGGGATGAGAATGTAGGAAAAAAAATCTAACATGTTTATAACTATGTAGACACAGCTTTCATTCTCCAAACCATACACAAAATCAATATGTAGAAAGACTTCAAATTGGGAATAAAATCCAAGCAACTGCTACTGTTCTAATTTGTCTCAAACCCAAGAGAATAACAGCATGTATATTGCTAATTATTAAATCAATTACAATAAAACATGGGTTGCAAAGGCTAAAATATGTAATTAATGAAAATTAGCAGTAGATAGGTCACATAGAAAGCTTATAGAAAAATGTACTTTCAAGGGCGTAATGGAAATATACAAAACTGGTGAAAATAATTTTCATGGGACACTCAGTCATCAGATTGTTGACTGGAAAGAAGCACTCATGTTATCCCTCGTCTTCTATCTGTACAGATTTGAATGGTATCAGTCTTAGTTTATAAATACAGGATATATTTGACAAAGTAAACTTGTCCCACTAAGAGCAATATATTACAAATCATAGGCATATACTTTGCTTTACCTTCACTTGATATAATTAAATATAAGATACAATTATTTTCTCTGAGTGCTTCTTACAGCACATAAAATTTAAAAAAAAATACAATAGACGTATACAAAATAGTCTGAATCATAAAGGAGCTTATAATATTTTTGAAAACAAAAGAAATCTACATTTTTAACAGTGTAACAATATATGATTATCACATAAGAAAATGAATTTAATGTGGAAAACTGTCACAAGGAAGTAGATAAAGGTATTATTCAAATGACTAGAGAGTATGAAAAAAAATAGAACAAAATAAAGACCTTAGGAAGATTAAGATAGAACATCCTGGGACCCAGATTTATAGATATAGTCTAGGGAGCTACGACCAGAGCCATTTGTATGCAGTAGGGTGAAGGGGGTTTTCTTATTGGCATGAATGGAGCTCATATTCTCATTGGCTACTGTAAATGTGACATAAACATAGAAAGATAAATTCAGAGTGGCCAGTATGGAGGGTGGGCTTCGGGAAAGAAAGAGCACTGCATACTCCAACCAGTTTCCTGATAACTTTCTATAAACCATTTTTTTTAAATCCTGCATTACTTCTGTTAACTTGTGTCAATAAAAAAAAAAAAAACAAAAAAAAAACAACCTGCATTTTCAATATTTGCTATTTAAAGGAATTCTGTGAGATATCCTGTCAAAAAGTGAAAAATAACATTGTAAATGGTGATTAGTGTTAATAAAATTTTACTTATTGAGTCAATGGAAAGGGAAATGCATCATCCCTTATAAGTAATATTGTGGTTATATATGCCCTTATTTGTTAATGATCTGGATAAAAAGAAAATATAGAGTGAGGTAAGCTTACCTTCAAAATATTTATGTAAATACTCTGATTCGGTACTTCCCATTGTTAGTATACAAAATATACTATTTTACAAAAGTAAACTTCAAGTCAAGAATTGAGCAACTCTAGCAAGAGGTTTATCTTTGATGGGCCTTGGAGTAGTTATCTTAAATGAAAGCACATGATAGAAGATATACATTTCTGAAGTATTCAGGATGATTCTGAACATGTAGAAATCCTGCACATAGCAAACCAATGCTGGCAGTGTCTATGATAAGCCTATATCTAAGTAAACAGATACACATGGAACCAGAATTCAGTTCTACAAAGCAGGTGGCTGCAGCCCAGGGAACTTGAAAGAAAAGATGTGAAAGCTTCCTTTATTTTGAGCTGCTGCTCTGTTTCTTTCCAAATCAAAAATGCGTGAAATGCACACTATCATATGTCATATAACATCTTACAATAAATAAAATAGACAAAGAAAAACACACGGTATAGGAAAATCCCTGGCTTCTTCGTAATTGGTTGTTGCCTTGAGCCATTGACAATTTCTTGCACTGCTTTTTCAAAATGTTTTTCCATTTGGAGAATTCAATATTCCTGCAAAGCTGAGCCACAGTCACACATTAATGCTCGATCTATTCTGTATAGTACACCAATAGACACTCTACTCTGGGGCCAGAACGTCCCCGTGGTGTTTGATAACTGAAAGCAGATCATTCATGTGTAGGATTGAAGGAGATTGAGGGTGGCAAATACCCAAATGGGTTTAAAATGAAAGGGCTCACATTGTGCTTTTTAGGATTTAATTGCAGCTAAGATGATGCTATCAATTGTATTTTTAGGTACTATCCTCTAGCATGGCACATGATATATAGGTTTTAATATCAGTAATACTTTGAAGTTAAGCAATCACCATCTCCTTTGCCCTCGTCCGAGGTGTTCATGGAACTTCAGTGCACATTTGTGCAGTTAGCCTCACAGTGACCCTACGAGAACAGAGCTATGGACATCCAGAAAAAGGCCATAAAACGGAGGGAGATGCAGGTTATGGAAAGCCAATACTATTTTTCTTTGGCTTCAGAAACTCAAAGAGTGAAATACGGTTCGGTAAGACTGATGGATACCACTGTAAGATTTGTTAGGATTGGAGCATAAGCATAGTCGTGGATTCAATCCTCATTAAAATATTTCCTTTCACAAATGAACAAAAAACAATTTTAAATGCCCAATAAGGATGCTTAGAGCATTATGGAAGATACAGAAAAATGTTTCAACTTACCCTCTACTCTCAGAAAGAACATAATATGTTATTATATATAATTTGGGAAATGGCACTCACAAATACTGGAGAAGAGTGACCCCTGATGTACTTCTGCTGGTGGGGATGTAAATTGGTGCAGCCACTATGGAAAATAGCATGGAGGTCCCTTGAAAAATCAAAAGCAGAACTACCACATGATCCAGCAATCCTTCTTCCGGGTATACAGAAAACAAAAACAGGATATCAAAGAGATATCTGCATTCATGTTAACTGCAGATTTTCACAATAGCCCTGATAAGGAAATAACGTAAGTGTCCATTAACAAAAGAATGAATAATACAATGGAGTATCACTGAGTATATGCAACGGAACATTCTTCATGAGAAACGAGATATGACAACACAGTTGGATGTTCAGGGCATTATGCTAAGTTAAAAAAAAAATCAGACGGAGAAAGACATACTACCTGGTATCATTTATATGTAGAGTCTGAAAAAGCCAAACTTGTACAAATAGAGAGTAGAATGATGATTGCCAGGGGCTGGAAGGAGATTTTGGTCAAAGGGGACAAACTTCTGGTTATAAGATGACTATGTTCCAAGGATCTAACGCAGAGCACAGTGACTATATTAGCAATACTGTATTATATACTTGGAAGTTTCTAAGCAAGTAGATCTTAAATCTTATCACCACATAAAATAAATACTAATTACATGAGTGGAAGCAGATGTTGCTAATCCTATGGTGGTAATCATTTTTCAATATATAAGTTGTACAACCTTAAACTTACATAATGTTACATGTCAATTATACCTCACTAGAGCAGGGAATAAATAAAAAGAAACAGACAAAACACTTTCCTCTGTTTCGGTGGTTAGTTCTTATTGTTTTCTTAGTCTACATGTATGATTTCTCACCCCTTTTAAGTTAGACAAACATTTATCCATGCTACATACCATTCATGTTGCTGACATTTTGAGATGGAAGCAAATCCACTTTGAAAGACATAGAATGTTAGATTTAGCACAGGGAGTCAGTCTTACAAAATTCCGGGATCTGGTCAAGAAATCGGTGCAAAGCTGCTTTCTCTGCATTTTTAGTGGCCATAAATCTGCCTTAAGCTAGCAGGGCTGGTAGTTGGGAAGAAAAGCTGGATATGTATTTGTGGACAGCCGGGACAAAGTGAAAATTACCTGGACAAACCAGATCACCTGAGAACAAAGGAAACCCACAAAGACAAACCAAAACCTGTATGTGTCTCTCACCATCTCCAGAGCAAACTATGTGCAAGCTCAGCGAAGAAGCTACCTACGCACCTGTCTTGGGACTCTGGGTGTCAGAGGACCTGCCGGACTGCCTGCCGCCCCAGACTGACGAGGACAGCAATAAATGAGTCATAGCACTCATGGATTTCACGGTGCCCCCAGCCCATCCCAGCTGCTGCTCTACCTTCTTCCAAATCTCATATTAATTTTTCTTGTGGCCAAACGTAAGTCAGAAACTGAGAGGGAAAGAAATCATGAAAAAAAAAAAAAAAAAACAACAACACATAATTTTAGCTGAGGTTAAGTGACCCAGTACAATGTCGCTAGAGTCCATCCCTTGTCAAAATGCCATCTATGCACGCTTCATTTTAATAAAAATGAATTTCCTAATAAAGGTAGTAGAAAAGTCACAATTTCACCTAACAGGAATCAACTTCCCTTTAGACAAATGAACACGTGCTAATCCTCTCCTCAGGATTTATGAAATGCCATGTCTCATTTTATCCTTCTAGTGATTTCTCTTATACCTAAGTCACATTGTTCTTTTGACATACTACAATATAAATCCCAAGATATAAGGTAAAATAATATCAACATACCTTATGTTAAGAGATAGGGGAATGAGGTATTGGAAAATAAGAAGAAAAGAGTGAGATAATACATACATACAGATGTTATACACCAAACTAAGAAGGCAAACTTGGAACTTGGGAATCTTCAGTGCTGCCACTGATCATAAGGTTACAACTGGTATTTAAAACTCTTCTTCTAGAAATGGGCAGAAAACATGAATAGACACTTCTCTAAAGAAGACATCCGGATGGCCAACAGGCACGTGAAAAGATGCTCAACGTCGCTCCTTATCAGGGAAATACAAACCAAAACCACACTCAGATATCACCTCACGCCAGTCAGAGTGGCCAAAATGAACAAATCAGGAGACTATAGATGCTGGAGAGGATGTGGAGAAACGGGAACCCTCTTGCATTGTTGGTGGGAATGCAAACTGATGCAGCCACTCTGGAAAACAGTGCGGAGGTTCCTCAAAAAATTAAAAACAGACCTACCCTATGACCCAGCAGTAGCACTGCTAGGAATGTACCCAAGGGATACAGAAGTACTGATGCATAGGGGCACTTGTACCCCAATGTTTATAGCAGCACTCTCAACAATAGCCAAATTGTGGAAAGAGCCTAAATGTCCATCAACTGATGAATGGATAAAGAAATTGTGGTTTATATACACAATGGAGTACTATGTGGCAATGAGAAAGAATGAAATATGGTCCTTTGTAGCAACGTGGATAGAAATGGAGAGCGTGATGCTAAGTGAAATAAGCCATACAGAGAAAGACAGATACCATATGTTTTCACTCTTATGTGGATCCTGAGAAACTTAACAGAAACCCATAGGGGAGGGGAGGGAAAAAAAAAAAAAGAGGTTCGAGTGGGAGAGAGCCAAAGCATAAGAGACTCTTAAAAACTGAGAACAAACTGAGGGTTGATGGGGGGTGGGAGGGAGGGAAGGAGAGGTGATGGGTATTGAAGAGGGCATCTTTTGGGATGAGCACTGGGTGTCGTATGGAAACCAATTTGACAATAAATTTCATATATTAAATAAATAAATAAATAAATAAATAAAACTCTTCTTCTCGTGTTCATTTACATTCCCCTTGCTTTTTGGAAGCAGCCAGGCGGTCAGGGCTCCTTGCCTGGTAAGATATTCTAAACCTTCACAACTGCAGTCTTTCTTGCTACTTTTACACTAACTTTTATCACAGGATATGGGTGTGCCAAGCTGTGCCCTAGCAGATCTTTTGCATTTGATACTACTCTTTCTCACCCCCACTGTGTCCCAGAAATCCAATTGTTTCCTTGTAGGTAAGATCAGTTACCCCAGTCATTAGAATACTCCTCTTCTTTCCCTGTGGTTTCACTGGCACAAGGAGACCACTGTAGCCAGGTTCCACATTCTACACTCCACTGGTTCCAGGTACAGGGAACTATTACTATGTCTCTTGGTTGTCATCTTTCTTCCCTTGAGAACTAAGACTTTTAGACCATAACAGCACAGGTTTGTGGAGACAGCAAGAAAAAAAATTGTTAGATTACTTGAGGTAATAACACTTCCAACTCCTGATTCCCCAGACCCATGAACTTGCTACAGCCTTGCAAGATGCTGCCACTGAGACAGCAATATAGCAGGATCTTCAAAAGATCACTACACCATTCCTTCAGCACATTTCAAAATCAAGAAGAACCTACGGAGACCAGTAAATTCCACAAGTATAAGCTCATTGCCAGAGTTAATTTTCTTTAAAAGAACTTTCTTTTTCTTGGTCAATACTATGAGGAATATTATGATGGTGAATAAGACATTTACAAGTTTATGAGTGATGGTTAAGAGAAATATTCTTGACAAGACAAGCGATTTATACACAGAGTAAAAGAATGTTCCAGTAAGAACACGGGGTTTTCTTCCATGATGGGAATGGTACAGATAATCAATGTCAGTTGGTCACTACTGGCAGATATCCCTGGGAAATGGTGGTCACTACTGGCAGATATCCCTGGGAAATGGTGCTATATCAGGGCACAGAAATTGATCTCTGCTGTCATCAGGTTGGTTAGTCAGCATTAGCTGATGTCAAATCAGCCTTATTGAGTGAAAGTCCATGTTGTGGAGTCTATGTGTAACTTCCACCCATGCCACCATGGTTAATTTGTCCTGTAGCTCATTGACCATGAACAGTGGTGGCTTTGGAAAGAAGATGACATCAACAGAATGATTTATCTTGTCTACCTCTTCTGAAAATTCACATGGTACACACTCAGTGTTTACTCAGAGAAATCCATCTAACACCTCTTCCCAAAGTATCCTTTTTATCAGTTTTCCAATTGCATTTCTTCTAATCCCTGATCATCCGGCCAAATCATTCCCAGTGTCCGTGGATTGCTATAGTTCCGTCCCTTGGTCACTCATTTCTTCTTTCAGATAAAAGGAACGAAATGAATTTCAAAGGGTAGTTTTTTGAAATTCAGGTGACTGGGAGAGGTTTTCTTCTACACTCCAGACTGATGCTAAAACGTGGTCATCTACTTTCAGATAGTGGCAGTATTACATACAGAATCATGCGTAAAACAGACCCTTATTATTTCTTCCTCTGTTATTTCATTACAGAAAACTCCCCATGAGAACATAAGGTGCATATTAAGAGGAGGTGATATATTAGACGTAGGGGCTATGGGTATCTGAGCCACTTGCTAATGAAACTTACTTCTGTTTTCAGGACCTGCTCGCATTTGACAGCATATATAGCACTTCCATTTGATGGTGGGATGCTGACATCCATACCCAGATAGACAACGATGGATTAGACTGCTTATAGCAGGTGCTTTGTATGATATCCCTATGCTCCATAACGTTCTTTTCTTGCAAGGTCTCACCTGGCTGGTTTTGAGATCTCTATATGTTGGAAATCATTAAGACTACAGAATCTGTTTTGCATTAATAAAGAGCAAATATGAAGGCTTGTCATTCCTTCCTCCTCCACCCCTCACACACCAAACTTCCAATGGAAAATTCAGGGAAGACATTACTCTGGAGTACCACCAAAGCACTTAAAAGTTTAAACTCTTTCCAGAAGGAAAATTTTATTTACTTAGATTATAATAATTTGGTTTTTATCTGGAGGCTAAGACTTTGGCTAGATGTTGAGGGATAGACACAGGGTTGATGAAGCTGAATTACTCTGCCATTTCATTTAGATTGATTAACAACATTGACTTCTACCACACGCCTCTTTCCTAATGTTTAATTTTTATACCTGGAAACTCCAAATTCACAGCCTCTGCATAGCTCCACCTCATAGGATAATGCCTTGTGTTTCTAGTCTAGTTTTTTGTTGGTCTTTCCTGAGTTGTGGTTTCACATCTATGGTTCCTATTTATTTGTATTTTTAATCACCACAGTCTAATTTGCTTTCTTTCTTTGAGAAATGTTTCAGAATAACTGTTTAACTGATATCTCTTTCTTCTATCTTATCCATATTTTTATATACTGTCTGTGCCGTAGTCATGAGCTTTGTTATAACTATCAACATAATGTTGCAATTTCACAATGTTATAACACACTCAACTTTCTTACCAGATGTTTACCAATACATTTTGTCACGTGGAGCTGAAAAGTAATTTGGAGTCTTTCTATAGCACTTGTAAATTATATATTCAAAATTATTTTGTTCAGTATATGAACCCATACACTTGAAAGCCATACGAGCTCCAGAATCCTAAAGTTTTTTCACATATAACAGAAGTATATAAAATCCAGAATCCAGCTATAGCTTTTGACTCTTCTTCAAACACATTTTAATTCCTTATCTTTCCTGATACTCTTTACAGATGTACTACATTAAAATATTAACGTGTTTCTCTTTACAGATGTAGTCTATAAATATGTATATATTTTCTTACCAGATCCTTGTCAAATTTAATCTGCTTATTTTCAAGACTAATACTGAGAAATCCACTTGCTCTGGCAGAAATTATCACCCCCACCCACACCATCTATTATTTCTGAAACTTAGTGTCTCCCTTCATCTCATGTATTTTCCATCCCTTGAGAACATTTTTGGGAAATAGGGGCTGCAGGATCAGACACTAAATAAAATTTTAGGGTTGGAAAGAAAGAAAATGTCAGTTCTAGCTAAATAATCAGTGATAAGAATTAACAATGTGCTTGACTTCATTTCTGCCATGTGAGCTAAGAAACGCTGACTCATAAAAATTTAATCTGTGTGAGAACTTGAACATTTAGTCATAGTGTTTTAAAGAGAATTGGACATTTCTATGCTAGCATTGCTAGATTCCCTTCCCACAGTTCCACCCCAAATTCTTCACTTTTCTACATTTCCAAATAACAATCAAGTTTTCTTTTAAGCACCAATGTAAAACAATGGACCCAGACAATTTCAAACAGACCCATCAAACCATGATTGGGTGGAACAAGTACCCCACACACCTAAGTTCATTTTAATTCTTAAGCATTGTTTCTTGCTGCAATATTTACACTGTGTCACAAAAACAGAAGGCATACTTCTTCATGCATGGCTTGACTTTCCAAAACTCTTTAGAACTGCTTTGGTTTCACATGGAGACTGCAGGGATGTGCATTCTTGTAACTTAATACTAGTGGCCAGTGAGCCATCAGTGATTAGATCCGAATAGAACAAGCAAGTTATGTTAGCAGCAATTTATGTCAGCCTATCAGAATAACCAACTATCAGAATATTAGCCTTTTCTCAGATGCCACCTTTTGCCAGAATTGTGCATGACTTCAGGAACTGCCATGGGCACAGTGTAAGAGACCATGAACTTACCTTTCTTTTCTTCTACACTGTGCTATAGGTTGAAAAAACTTTGCAGAACAACTCTTACCACACACACACACACACACACACACACACACAGGCAAACATATTCACAAATTTACCACCAGCAAATACACAGCAAATACTATCAAATTGGTTAGTGTTACATGGGTATATAGGCATGAGGTAGTTACTTCTTCCTTTTTCATATCTGACATTATACTAATACGAATAATACTCTTTTTTTTAAAGTTCATTTTTGATATTTTACACTGAGAGTCTCTAGATTCCAATGACAAGCAAAATGATTAGGATCATTTGATGGCTTTATTAATGTCACACAATGTTATAAATTTATCTATTATATTCATAATATAGCATAAAAGATGTTTGCTATCTCAGAGACAACATGTGGTACCCATTATGGTTGTTCACAAATATTCTACATCCATGGTACATTTGTAGTATGCTGCTCATTTGAAGTTGGGACAGACATGCAATTTGCTTTGGCCAATGGAATATGATATCTGAGATGCCGAAATAAGAAAATATTGTATTCTTTTTTTAAAAGAAATATTTGAGAGAGAGAGACAGACACAGAGAGAGAGAGAGAGAGAGAGAGCGAGCACAAGCGGCAGAGGAGCAGAGAGAGAAGGCCAGGATCCCAAGCAGACTCTGTGCCACCAGAGCAGAACCCAAGGGAGAGCTTGATCCCACAAAAAGCGAGATCACAACCTGAGCCAAACCAAGAGTTGGATGTTCAAACGACTGAGCCACCCAGGTGGCCCCCAAGAAAATCTCTTTAGATTCATAGTTTTTTTTTGGTTGTTTGTTTGTTTGTTTTGTTTTTTGCCTTGCCAGGGAAACTGATACTATGTCAAGTAGTGGAATTTCCATCATCCTGGATCCCTAAAAGAGAAGCGGTCCCAAGCAGCCTGCTGCTGACTTTCAACAATTAAACCTGTGTTTTTAGAAGCCACTAATAAACAGCGAGAGTATTATAAAAGCTCATACTGACTAATGTACCATCTACATAGATTCTTTGCTGGAGACTAATATGCTGAGGGTTAAGCAATATGTTTAAATGTAAGGAAAACTTTAAGAATCTATAATATTCCAAACATAAATATAATAATAATAATAATAAATAATAATAATATATAGTTATCATACTCAAGCACAATACTAAACACTCTCTGTATAGTAACTCATTTTATCTACATGAATTATTATGTCCTATTTTTGTTATTGAGGAAATCTGGACACAAGGATATTAAGGAGTTTGACCAGGGCACATACCTAGTAAATGTAAATCAAGCACCAATAAAAATATAAAACACCATAAAATTAAAGGAAACAAATGTTACAATTTAGTAAATACCAACTCTATACCATGCACTCCATTAGATATCCTATATATTATCTGATTTATTCTTCCCAACACATTTCTAAAGTAGGGGTAGTAATCACCTTTTGCAATGAGGAAACTACAGCACAGAAAGTCAACTAACTTGCCCACACCATACATCTGATAAAGGGCAGATCAAAGATTAAAACTCAGGTTCACCTGTAAAGGCCATGCAGTTTGCAAATAGTATGCTAAGTTTTGAACAAATGCTTATTTTCACATTATCTGTAGTAGAAAGACAGGTTGTAGAATAAATTTAATAATATCAATAAAAATGAAAGAAATGCTTTTCTAATCATCTGTACCTACAATCAGTTCAACTGCATTTACTGGAATGCACAGTGAAATATTTAGGCACTAACATTTATTCACTCATTAAGGGCAATAAATAAGACAATATAACATCAAAAATTTAAGATAACAATGTCGAGTTACTTTGATATTTCCTTTTATCGCCAATTACAACACCTTGTACTTGCTCCAACATACACATATCCAACTCTCCAAAAAAAATTTAGAACATATTTGGTTAATTGTTACTAATAGTATCCTTCTTTCTATAACTGGGAAGTGGAAGAGTTTTAGGGTTTTGTAGAATCATTTATTTCTGTTTTGAAAAGATTTTATTTAAAAATTGTTATATAACTTATGTAAGTTATTAAAAAAAGCATATTCTTTTTTAAAGTCTTTATTTCTGGTTGCAAATCTCACTGTTATATTTATGCATAAGCAAATTCTAACACTTTTAAGAGGCCAGTGATTAAATTTGGTGCCATTTAAAAGCTTAATTAATTAGATGTCATTAACAATTAAATCTCATTTATAAATTTAATATAGTCACTTTCACTTTAAAGTACTTCAGTGGTCTGATAAAACTTGCCAAGTACTTAATACTTGTAGCCCTATGAAATTAAAGTTATGGACAACCAATTATAATAAATGTTCAACAGTATATTTCAATTTAGTAAGATCTTTAAAGTTACAAATCTAGATCAATTATTTTCTAACAACTTTAAATTGATATCACAAGACTTCCCATAACAAGCATGCTACAGAGTCTTAAATGTTACAAGTAAAATAAACTACCAAATGAACATTTGGTTTTATATTAAAAGATATGTTAACAATATGGGTTTTGTTCTAAATATTTTTAAACAGAATTATAAATCTTCCTGGGGTCAATGGATCTTAAGTCTCTACAAGGAAAATTTCTTCTGGCCTAATGGAGGCTACTTAGTAAACAACATTTTTGATAAGGACTATCTATGACTGGAGTGAATTCCTTTACCTTAGTGAGGCATACTAAGCTGACATTGAAGTCTATTACAGGGACTTCATAACTCAAAAAAGAAGTCATACGTGGAGATTTTGAAGCACATAGGCCAGTTCCCTGGTCTGATCATGGACATTTACAAACTACCCACGATTTTGTAGTATTTTAATTTACTAAAGCTCCCTTGGCAATTAAAATATTTAAATAAAGATATCTGAACTTAATATGATCCTCGTGTTTTCCATATCATTTATGGCTGATAGGGTAACACAACTTTTATAGGTACTAAGTGACATCTAACTGGATTCTGAAAAACTCCAGAACTATGTGGGTCTTTGCAACTTTTGTGGTTATGTTTGTAGGCAAATTGTCTAAATCTAGCAATCCAGTACTTAGACACAATGACAAGAGTCCTAGTGGCTACCACCTAAGATGTAGAAAGTTGGGAAGACTATCACATGCAATGTAACAAGGAAAGCCAGGTAATTCATAAAAGCATACATGTTCTTGCAATTATCAAAGATTATCACAGGGCAACCAAGGAGGCTGAAATCTAAGAAAGAGGAGGCGTTTGCAAGGAGTAATGGAATGCAGCGGTGGAACAGCTGAGCATGAGAGACAGGTGTAGCTGCCATAGAAAATGGCAAGGAGAACTTAGGTAAAACTGCTGATGCATCGTTAAAGGTTAGCACAGAAATAAAGAATACTTGGAAGCTGCAGACACAAGGGTAATTTACACCAATTTACAGGTTCCTGTTATTCACAGAACACACCTAGTGCTGCTGAGGAAAAGTGGGTGTAGACAATCAAACACAAAAGAAACCTTCGCTTTGTGATGCAAGCTTCAGAGAAGGGAGCAAACACCACTGTGGAAACAGCTCACAGCCAAACCATTTTTGTATCCCCTACAAAATACAAGACTCCATCTACCCAGGAAAGGGTAGAAAATCATGTGTTCCACAGAGCAAAGATTGACAGTGACCGGAGGGAGGTGGAGGAAGGCATGCAGACAATCTTCCTTCACTCAGAACACAAGTCTCCAAAGGTTGAGCGAGTGACAAAATTGCTGAAAATATCAAGAAAAACTAAACTCACAAAGGACTGAAGAACTGCAAAAAATATCAAATGGTCTAACATACATGTAATCAGAATCTAAGAGAAAATGGAGAACAAATGCCTGAAGAGACATTTCAGAATCCTCAGAAACTAATGAAGACATAAAAACCCATCCCTAAATGTTCAAAGAAGCATGGCAGAGTGGTCTCTCTCTCTCTCTCTGTGTGTGTGTGTGTGTGTGTGTGTGTGTGTGTTTCTCTGTCTCTGTCTCTCTCACATTCACACACACACGCACACACACATCTGAGCACATTGTATTTCAACTACTGAAAAGCAAAATTTAAAAACAATCTTGAATGCCAGGACACCTGGGTGGCTCAGTCAGTTTAGCGTCTGACTTCGGCTCAGGTCGTGATCTCACAGTTTGTGAGTTCGAGCCCTGGTCGGGCTCTGTGCTGACAGCACAGAGCCTGGAGCCTGCTTCAGATTCTGTGTCTCCCTCTCTCTGCCCCTTCCCTACTCATGCTGTCTCTCTGTGTCTCTCAAAAATGAATATACGTTAAAACGAATTAAAAAAAAATCTTGAATGACACCCAAAAAAAGACAAAAAAAAAAAATAAATAAACCAACAATACATACAGAGAAACAACAAAAAATAATTATAGCCAATTCTTTGTTAGAAACTATGGGAACCAGAAGTCAAGTGCTGAAAGATAAAATTCTGCCAATCCAGAATTGGATTTATCTTAATGGCAGATAAAGTATATCAAGCAGGTACTTGGATCTCCATAAAGAAATGGCTATTTCAATAAATGGTTAAATAAGGGAAATATGGCAGGTTTTTTACTTATTTTAATTCTCTAAAAAATAATTGTCCTATCTAAAGCAAGAACAGTAGCAATATACCAATGCACTGTTGATTAATGGCACATGGGAAGGTAAAGTGAATGGCGACAATATCAGAAAGACGTAAGAGCTGATACTAAGTAGTTATAAGGGTTTTAAACTGCATGTGAGGCAGTATAATACCATTTAATGTCAAACTCTGATTAAAGATGTAGGGTGTAAATCATACCAAAAACCATGAATGGATTTTGGGGGGTGATGGACTTCTCCTCCATCTTAACTGTGGTTATGGTTACGTAATTTTGCACTTGTAAAGTTAACGTAACTATGCATACTGAAGAGAGTATAGTTCACTTATACACATAATAATATCTCAATAAATCCTTAAAAAGAAAGTGAAATTGGGAGAGACATTTCTGATTCTTACTCTCACAAAGGTGTTGTGGGGCTCAAAAGCCTTGGAGACCATAGAACTACTTTGATATGATTCACATACCTTACCTATGAAAGATTCCAGAGATTGGAACATTCTAGAATTTGGAGTCCAATATCCCGAGTTCCTTGTCAGATAAATTCTAAATGCAGAGGTAGTTAATCACAGAAACTAGAGGATATGGGAAACTTCAGAGGACTTATATTTATATAATATTAGTAAGTTTTTGGTCTTGCAAAGGCACACTGGTAATAAAAATGTGCTACTAGGTTATGAAAAGGTCCTCTGGACAAGAGAGATCCTTTTAGTTTCTCTGTACTGTTTCTCCAACTCCGTTTTAGATACTGCCACAGCCTGTTCTTAAAAAAAGCATTAGAACACGGAAAGTCTGAAAGGAGGGAGACGTGGAGGAGAAACAGAAGCTAATGCAAAGGGATGGTTCTTAATTGTACTTTGACTCCTCTTACAAGCCACGGGTTTTATTGAAGAGCTGCCGTGGGAACTCTGGTGTTTAATTTCCTGACATTTCTGAGAATCAAATCTAACAGGTACGGTTCGATTAACATAGTTTAGTAAGGATGTTGTATTTTTGGTCTCTTCTGACATGTACGAGAGGCCAAGCTAATACTAAAATCTAAGCAGGTCTTTTGTTAAAACAAATATTCTAAGCCAATCTTCCTGTCAAGGGAACAAATCCCAGTAGAGATCACTATTTAGACTTCTTTCTGCTTCCTTTCGGTTGGATGTGGGGCCTCCCCTGGGCTAGGTAGGGCCTGAGCCAGTCGGAGGGGCGGGAGGTCTGTTTTTTTCATTATTATATCCCCAGTGCCTAACAGTATCTGGCACAAAATACACACCGAATATACTTTTGTAATTGAGTAAATGAATAAATAGATGGCTGAATAAGAGTTACTCTGAATTGGCATATGGGAGAAATATTTAGAGGTGGTTGCCAAGGATTATGGTCATGTTTCACCACCTCCCTCACGGCTGAGTGGAAGCCTTTGGTGTTCGGAAAACATCTGCACGACCCAGAGGCAGTGGTTCTAAATGGTATGCCAGGACTAAGTCCACATTCAGCCCCCTTTGAATGAATGTCTGTGGCTCCTAACATTCATATGGCAATTACTACAAATTGTTTTGAATAACACACTTTTTCCTGAGTGGAAATGTCTACACATCTCTTGGCTCTTTCTCTCAAAAGGGCAGAGAGAGAAAGAGATCTTGGCTTTAGAATCAGGCAGACCTAAATTCCAATCCCAGTGTCACTACTTACTAGCCACAAGACAGTGAGGAAGTAATTTACTCTTTTTGTTCCTTAACTTTGCTCATCTATAAAACAGAGCTGATAACATCTACAAGGTGACAAAAATGATGAGAGATCAGACGTTTAGACTACTTAGAATAGAAATCTAATTTATATCTGAACATGCCATATGCATTTTAATCTTTCCAGCAGTTAGTTCAGGATTTCTGTGCCAAACCTTCTTGAGCATAAAGAGTAAATCTATCTGTCTCCCTTAACACTTTGCACCCTGAAGATGAGAATAGTCATAATCTGGTGGTTCTACTCAGGTACAGAAAAATATATAATGACTCTGACCCGAGAAAATAATGACAGAGAACACGAGAACATTCTTTGCTCCCTTTGTAGGCAATCAGCTTGTCATTGGAAGCCTAGGGTCTGATTATCCTTCTTACAAAATGTAATTACCATATAATTATCAAATTTTTTAAAGTCTTTACAATGAAAATGGTCTCAAGGGTTAAAGACCCCAATGAATCTTGACATGTTCCTCTGGCAGAGTTTTCCTTTTCTTGTTTTAAAAACATTTATCCAAGAATAAATGTCCTTTAATAATGTGTTCGTCATGTCTATTCTTTCCATACAACATATATATGGCTATGTTTTAATTTTTTTTTCAAAAACAGCTATGCATAAGGAATGCTTAAACTAATTTTTTACTTCTTTGAGATAAAAAACAACTTCTCTAATACACAAATTTGGAATCTATAATTTTAGAGACTTCCTGTACTTATTACACTTTTTTTGGTAATATATGGTGGAGACAGAAAGCAGTATGAAAGAAGATAGACCATCCCTTCCACACTTTCCTATTGGTCTCGCACAATGGGGTGTATTCCAGTATGCCCTAAGTTGACAGTCCTATCTGGTTTAAAGACACTTCATTTCAACACAGATCACCTTCATATAGAGGAGGATGTAGAAAAACTGTCCAACAGAACTTGCTGTGATGCAAGTTCCTGTATCTGTATTCTCTAATATGGTAGCCACTAGCTACATGTGACTACTGATCACCTGAAATATGCCTTGTGTGACTGAGAAAATGAATTATTACTTTTAATTTAAATTAATTTAAATTAAAATAATCCTAGGGGCACCTGGGTGGCTCAGACCATTGAATGTCAGACTCCGGATTTTAGCTCAGGTCCTGATCTTACAGTTTGTGACTTTGGAGTTCCATATCAGGCTCCAGGCTGGCAGTGTGGAACCTGCTTGGGATACTCTCTTTCCCCTTCCTTCTCTGCCCCTACCCCACTTGTGCTTGTGTTCTCTCTAAAAAATAAATACACTTACAAAAATAAATTTATTAATTAAAAGAGTCACATGTAGCTAGTGGCTTCATATTAGGCAACACAGTACTACATTAACCTTTATTTCAATATTTATTTCAATCTTATATGAAATCACAGGAGGATCCCAAGAAATGTCTTCCTTGGAGCTTTTTTATTTACTCAAGTTATAGAAAACTGGAAAAGGATTAACAATATAATCTCTTTTTTTAAGTTTTTTTTTTTTTTAAAGTTTATTTATTTAGAGAAAGAGATGGGGTGGGGAGAGAGAATCCCAAGCAAACTTCGCATCAGTGTGGAGTCCTATGTAGGAATAGAACTCATGAACTGTGAGATCATGACCTGAGCCGAAATCAAGAGTTGGACATTTAACCAACTGAGTCACCCAGGCACCCCGATATAACCTCTTTTATATGCACTGATAAAGCAAATGCATTGTTAATGAAAATACATACAGAAGGAACATTTATTCCTTATGTATCTTGTGTCAAATACTGTATAAGAATCTATGGGAACAAATGTAAAATATAAGACATGAACCCTACCCTAAGAAGTATATAGACTGGTGAAGAAAGAGACAAACACTATCATGCAGGTAATCAGTGTTGCAGAAAACCACATGTTCACTGCTATCACAATAAAGAAATGGAAAAATTAGTTCTGCCTAAAATTGATATAAGTGGTATAAAGTAAGGAATATTCAGGATAGCATAAGATGCCTGGTGATACCATCTTCTAAAGCACATTATTACTGCTTTTCGCAATGAATTTTCACCATTTGATAACTACATAGGCACTTTGTGAATGAAGAAAGTTAGTCCTATTTTAGTTAAAATTTTTTATTCCAGGTTTATGTATAAATGTTAATTGTTCCCACCAGTAAGAGAATATCTTATTCTTATTAAATACATACTGAACATTTTATACAAGTTAATTTGAAAAAATAAGCATTTAAATATATTTAATTTTTATGAAACTGAAGAAACCTATGACCATTAAAGTACATACCCACATATACACACACACACACACACACACACACACACACATCCACATGCATATACACATATACACACACACACATATACGTATATGTATATTTTACAGCTTTGCTGAGGTATACTTCAGGTGCCATAGAACTCACCCACTGTCAGGGGGCACTGCATTGTTCTTGTTTACTACATTTACAGCGTTGTGAAACCGTTACTGCAACTGTTCCACGAGCCCAAGTATTTCCCTTGAACCAGTTTGCAGTCTGCCCCCACCCCCAGCTCCTCAGATAGACAATCACTGATCTGACTTCTATACATTTGCCTTTTGGGGGGTATTTTATATAAATGGAACTTTAGGACTCTCTTAAGAATCCTACCTTCCTGTCTTAATGAAAATGCCACCTTAGTTGATTGGGAACATTTGAAATCCCAAACAATCCTTCTGAGGCCATGGGAGAGATGCAGTGAGTTATGGAAAGAATCCTGAGTCTGGGGCGGGGTTGCTGCACCTAGCTTTTCGTGCTGGGGGAAGTCAGTAAACTCAACTTTATAGCTTTGCTTCTCTATGTGCAAGTGTGTGACTATTGCTGTAGACAGCTCCTGTTCTGTATGTGCCGCCCCATAATCTCAGACAAACGCCTGCGTATTTGAGATGCTGTCTTTCTTCTCTGTTGGTAACCTTAGCAATCCCATCATGCTGGGTCAGTAAGTAGGAACCGGGAGAAAAAAAAAATGGGAAACAATAGTTTCCTGGAGGTTGTGCCGTTTCCTCAGAATGTACTTACTTCATGCTAGAGAGTGCTTCCTTTGATAGAGTCTTTTAAAAAGCATTGATTACTCACACTCCCATACATGCACGCACAGACATAAAAAGTCAAGTGCCACTTATGTTAGAATAGGGACTTAAAGTTCACTTGGGATTAATTTTTCTTCTCTTTTTTTCTTCTCTTCCCTGCTAAATAAAAGCATGTGAGATATGTCAAACCCGTGTGTCCTACTGTGAGTTTCTTTGCATTATTTTTAAAAATCTTTTTGGGAACGAGGAGAAAATCATGATTAGTGATTTGTGATTTAGTTCCATTCTGATTAAGAGGATTTAAGCTGCAATTTCTGCTATTATGAATTAAATGTCACAGTTCATTAGAGTAGAGCCAATTCAGTCCATTCCAAGTCTATGTCCATGTTTCCGATATTAAATCCTTTCCTCAGGATGCATTAACTTGGCATCAAGATGCTCCAAGTGTATCTTTTTTCAATTAAAGAAGAAAATATCAGAGCATAACTTTTTCATTTGTATTAATGTGCAAGAGACAGGTGTGAGCTAGAGAAGCAAAATGATCTCTTGGTCTAATTCTAATGATTTCAGAAATAACTTGAAACAGCAGATATTAGGAATAAGCAAGCACAAGCCAGCTTCTGCTTGTATTTATGAGTACAGGACATGTAAACTAACATTCTGCACCCCTAAACACTTGCTAATTTTATGGGGCTCTCATATATCCCCAAATAAAAATGTAAATACAAGCCCTAGAAAATGATTTTTAAATATTTGATAATATGGTAAGGTGATTATTTATACTTGCATACTTTCTCATGTACTTTTAAAAACTGTATGTACAGGAAGAAAAGCTTCAACATTTTAACCTGGTTGGCTCATGCAAGATGCTTAATCTAGGTTAGTTTTAGAAATCAGAAACTATTAAGGATATAACAAACTTCACACCTATAATTCAAAGCCATTTCTTAATATTAAAGTAATTCTTCACATATTATAATTTATTATGTTAAACAATCGAAATAGATAACATATTACTAACTTTAGATTTGCCTTTCAGACAAAATAGGAATTTATATAACTACATGGGAACATAAAATATTGAATGACCTGGAATAAAAAATAAATATGTAATCATCTGATTTTAGAACATAATTAGTGTGTGTATGTACATACACATACATATAAATATATACGTATATGTTACATAGGAAATATATTAAAGATATTACATAGGAAATAGAGATATTACATAGGAAAAATTGACAATCTACTGATTCCTAAAGCTCAGTTCTCCCATTTCAAGAAACTCCTTCTATATATACTTTGTTCATATCATCTCATTTTCTCTCCTAAACTCTTTCAATCAGACTTTTATCTCAAATGCTTTTATCTCTCACTAAAGCCCTATATCCTGGTAATCCCAATAAGCAATTCTCAATCCCTATTTTATTGCTATTGTATTTCTCACAATTGATCACTCCCTTGTTACCTGAACACTTGTTTCACTTGGTTTCTGGACCAACACTCTCTTGTTTTTCTTCTGTTAGTGGTCATTTGTTCTGTACATCTATTTTTCTTTTTCATGTTTACTTAACTTTTGAGAGAGAGAGAGAGACAAAGTACCAGCGGGGGAGAGGGAAGCAGAGAGAGAAGGAGACAGAGAATCCGAAGCAGGCTCTAGGCTCTGAGATGTCAGCACAGAGCCCAATGTAGGGCTTGAACTCATGAAGTTCAAACTCAGTTCATGACCTGAGCCAAAGTCGGATGGCTAACCAACTAAACCACCCAGGCACCCCAGTACATCTATTTCTGATGTACGCAGTTTGGTATGCCCAGGGGCTCCATTCTCAAACATGTTTCTGCTATATTTTATGTCATTTACAGATAATCTATCAAGTACCACTGGCTCAAATGTCATCTACATTAATATTGCATATTGTTTCGGGGTGAATTTTAACCCTCCCCTAATTCATATTTTGAAGTGAATCACATCAGATAAAATCTATATTCATGTGATAGGGCTGCCATCACAAAGTATCACATACAGCAGCATAAACAACAGAAATATAATGTCTCAAAGTTCTGGAGATCAGAATGTGACTTTATTTGGAAATAATTTTCTATAGCCTTACAAATGAGTTGCTAATTTTATGGAGGGACACTGTTTTAAAATGTGTCGGTTAAACTTTGTACAGTCATTGTAGTTCTAATTGATTAGTTACAATGAGTTCCTAGTGGCATAGTCAGGCCCCTGATCCAATGACTGGTGTCTTTACAAGAGGGGGGAATTCGAACACAGACAAGAACACAAGGAGAAAATCATGTGAAGCGAAAGCAGAGATCCAGATGATGCTTTTAGAAGTCAAGGAATGCCAAAAATTGCCAGCAAACCACCAAAAGCTAGGGGAAATGCATGAATCAGCTTCTTCCTTATAACCCTTGAAAGAAACCATCCCCATCCATGATGACTTGGTTATGGACTTCTGGTCTCCAAAACTGTGAGACAAATTATTTCTGTTTCAGCGACTCAGTTAGTGATACTCTAGTTAAAGCTGCCCTAGCAAACAAATACAGATTTGATCTAAGACGACGTGTTGAAGTTTCTTATCTTTAGCTCCAATAATCTCCTGAAATTCATATGCAATTAATTGTCTACTTGGCATTCTCACTGGCATCTTAAAGTGATCTCCTGATTCCTCCTTCTACACACCAATCTTGCTCCTCCCCAGTTATTCACACCTGAGCAAATGATACTCAACTGTTGGGGTAAAAAACCATGAAGTCATACTTTCCCTCAGCATTTACATCCAAAGACATCAAAAAGCCTCGCTGGCTGTAACTCCAAAACACATCTTCACTTCAACTGCATCTTGCACGTGCACTGCCAATGATCCAACACCAGCCTAGTCTGCATGCCATTGCGTTCGCCTTGATTACCAAATAACAAACACACGAAACACTTTTTTAAAAATTTTATTTGTTTAATGTTTATTTATTTTGAGAGAGAGAGAAAGCACACAACTGGGGGTGGGGAAGAGAGAAGGGGGGACAGAATCTGAAGTGGGCTCTGCTCTGACAGCAGAGAGCCCAACGCGGGGCTCAAACTCACCAACTGCGAGATCATGACCTGAGCTGAAGTTGGCAGTGAACCCACTGAGCTACCCAGGCATCTCCACTTTTTTTTAAATATTATACTTGTTTCCACTGTATAGCCCCTATGATTAATTTTCCATGCAATGACTGGTGTTATCTTTTAAAAATTTAGATGAGGCTTCCCCCCCCCCCTTCTCTTCACAAAACCCACTGATGGTTTCCCATTAAATTCTGTGGCATAGCTTATAACACCCTTGAGCAGTGGTTCTCAACTGGGGGCAATTTTGACCCTACTACATCTGTCCTAGGGGTATTTCAAAATACCTGGAGACATCTGTGGTTGTTACAACACAAGGAGGGGGTGCTACTGGCATTGAGTGAGTAGAGATGAGGGAGGCTGGTAAGCATCTATGATGCACAGGACACCCAAAATTTAAACAGTGCTGGAGTGGGGGAAATGTGAGCTACACAACCTGACCGCTTTCTGACTCACAGCCTACCATGTGTCCCTTGCTCGTCTCCTCTAGCCACATTTTCATTCACTGTCTCCTAAACAAGCCAAACACATTCCTGCCACGGGGCTTCTGCACTTGCTGTTTCTTCTGCCACAACACTCACCCTAGATGCCATGGAGTTCACTCCTCACTTCATTCAGTTTTCTGTTACAACTACCTCTCCACAAAGACCTTCTGTGGTGGCCCCACCTAAATTAGCACCTCCCTGATAGTTTATCATTTATCCTGCTTTACTTTCATGCCTGTCATTACCTGATATTTTCTTTTGGTTTCAGTATTTAATTATCTCAACCAACACGACACCCTCAAATAGAATGGAAGCTCCCTGATTTATAGCAGGAATTTTCTGTGTTTGCTTACCATTCTACCCTCAGCACCTATATAGATATCGAGATATATATAAAACCTTTGCGAAACGAATGAATGAATTTGTTTGTTGGATAACCTTCCATGGCCAGAAGTCAACAAGGAACTCATATCTGGAGTCTGAGAATCTTTTTGTCAATAGGTACATCCCAGAAGAACTAGAACTTTGTGCATCATTGACAAGATCCCCACCCCTCCCTACCCTCAAAATGCAGAGTCTCAGAGAATTATAAACCAGACAGACCATTTGGACTGATCTCATAAAAGTCATCCAGAAGGTGAGGTCTCTCAGAATAGCCCGTATCTACACCATGTTCGAACCCTCTGCTGGCCCATCCTCCACTCCACCACAGCTGCTAACACCCTTCCAGGCACCTTCCAGATCTTGTGCTGCAGATTAGCAGATACCTTCTTCTCTGAACGTCTCTTCTCTTTCTCCAGGACTACACTTCCCTATGATACTTCCTTGCAGTGACTATGTTCTCTTCCCTACACCTTCATACATCAGACCTCAAGGGAACTGGATGCCCTACTTCTCCATCCCAAAAGAGCCAGCTTTTAATTTTATGCCACTTAATTATATTACACATTGTGTTACCATGTTACAGTGGTCTTCCAAGGCCTTGGAAAGTCCCCCCTCCTTTAATGCATCTAGTTGCTGATGTTGTGTCACTCTCTCTGAAATTCCTCCTTTCATAATTCTTGGTACTTTCAATCTTGACGTGGATTATCCTTCCAGTAACTTAGTCTTTCCAACCCTAAACCTACTTTCTTTCAGTAATCTTACTCTCTCCCGCAGTCAGGACTCTCATTGTCAGAGTCCTAGCTAGACTCTGTAATTGTGAAAATATGCAATTTTTTTCCTAGCCTCCATTTCAAGCATTCTACTCTCTCCAACCATCCATTTTTGTTCCTACTCCAACTTAATCCTTCCAGGGACCAGCAAATAAACTCACAGTTATTCTTGACTTGTTTTACGATATCCTACAGTTCTAGTCTGGATCCAAACTATAATGAACTGTTAATGTTTTTATGTTCTTATAAACATCTTTAAAAATAAAATCATTTAGGGGCGCCTGGGTGGCTCAGTCGGTTAACCGTCCGACTTCAACTCAGGTCACGATCTCGCGGTCCGTGAGTTCAAGCCCCGCATCGGGCTCTGGGCTGATGGCTCAGAGCCTGGAGCCTGCTTCCGATTCTGTGTCTCCCTCTCTCTCTGCCCCTCCCCCGTTCATGTTCTGTCTCTCTCTGTCTCAAAAATAAATAAACGTTAAAAAAATTTTTCAAAAATGAAATAAAATAAAATCATTTAATTTGCACTCAGATAATCCAATTTTTAATGTTAGTGAGAGGAAAATACTGTGCAATTTTTAAACAAGAAAATAGTGGATATATACTTTGGATAGCGTACATATAAACAAAGACCTGGGAATAAGAATGCATAGGGAGGATATGTAGAGTAGATTTGTGAGTCAATAATGAAATAGCTCTTGCTGAATAAACAGGGTATGTTCATGTTAATGCCAGAAGCTAAGAAGGTAAATATATGATATGTTCAGAAACTGGGTAACTTTGAATATAACACAAAGTGATAGAGTTCACTTCTGAAGCAGAAGACCATTTATGAAGTTGACTTTCATTGTGTAACAAGGCCTGATCAAGGTGTTATCAGAGTGTGTTCATTTTATTTTAGTGCCCTGGAAAACATTTCTTCATGGTTAATTTAATAGAATCCTGCTGACAGTCACAATCCTACATGACAAAGTTTTTCATTAACTAATGGATATAAATGGCAAGAAGATATAAATAATATTCTGAGAGTTTTGCTGGGGGACAACTGGTTATTTGCAAAGAAAAAAATCACATTATCGATCTCTCCTAGTCAATAGAGTAAAACAAATGGTGACCTTTTCTTCATTTAATAGCTCAAAATTATTGGTTGTATACTAAAAGAAACTGACTGGGAAACTGACTCTATATTAATCTTATTTATAGTATCTATTTTAGAGCTTCAAAGCAATCATTAAAGGGTCAAAACATATTTGAAAATCACTGGTAATTTTAAAAGCAGATGAGATGCTTGGAATTCTTCTTTATGTGTCTATAACTTAATACTGGTAATTAATCTACATCTTTAGTCTTGCTTGTCTTAATGGGACTTATCAGAATGATAGGGTATTACAATGTAAGAATCTAATTAATATAATGACTTTACCTTCTATGTCTATGTAATCATTTTCTCAAATTATTTTTAAATGCACAGCTCAACAAATTATCACTAAACAAATACACTTGAAACCAACATTCATATCAAGATATGGAATCTCCAAAGCCCCTTTCACCCCCTTCCCAATTACTTAATGTTCCCTGCCACTTAAAGATAACCACAGTAATCACTTCTCAAATTTTCTTTATAGTCCTATCACAGAAACTTACACGCTGAAACATGATACTCTAGTTTTGCCTGTTAAAAACTTCACAGAAATTGAATTATATAGAATGTAATCTTTAATATGGCTTGATATCATGTTTGTGAAAGTTATTCTTGAGGCTGGGAAGTGTTTAACTGCTCCGTAGAATTCTATTGTAGGATTATAACATGATTGATCGATTGATTTTTTTTTTTTTATTTTTCACTGATAACACACATGGATATTTGTATGAATCAATATTGGCTAGGTCATGCCAAGGAAATAGAATTCTCAAGTCTCAGTGGCTAAGTCAACAGAGGATTGTTTATCATTCATGCTTCATGCCCACTGCAGACTGGTGAGTCGTCACCTGAGATGTCATCGTTCTTTCAAGATCTAGTCTGACAGAGCAGCTACTATCTGGAGGGTTCTCCGATGCAGCACTGGTGAGGAGTGGGGGAAAAAAATTGGCAAAGACACATTTGCTCTTAAAGCTTCTACATGGACATGATGCATGCCAGTTCTAATCACATTTCATCAACCAAAAAATGTAACATGGCCTGGCATGACTTCAAAGGGCAAAAAAAGTAAACTCTTCCTGAAAAGAAGTGAACTGGATAGTGGAGAAGAATAATAAAGTCTCCCAGAGACTGTCATTGATTTCTTCAAATTCCTTTTCAACCTCACATAATTAGAACTCATTTGTGGTCACACTAATTGAAACAATACAAAAATTCCAAACAGTTCCTTCGTTAAACTCAAAGTCCATCTGATTTCTGAATAATATAAATTAATCCCTATGTCAGGTCAAGATGTCAGGTTCTTGATGCAGAGAACCAAAAAAATAAAGAATAAAAGTGTCTATCCAACAGCAGGAGAAACACACATTCTTTTCAAGTGCACACTGAATATTCTCCAGGATAGATCATATGATAAGTCACAAAATAAGTCTTAGCAAATTTAAGAAGACTTAAATCATACATAGTATCTTTTCCAATCACGATGACATGAAACTATAATAATGTATCTTGTCCAATCATGATGATATGAAACTATAAATTAATAATGGAAGGAAAACTAGAAGATTCAAAAATATGTACAAATTAAAAAATATATTCCTCAAAACCAGAGTGTAAAGAAATATAAAGGAAAATTGAAAAAATTATCTTGAAAAAAAATACAAACAGAAACACAATATACCAAAAATTATGATTAAGCAAAAGGAGTACTAAAAGGGAAATAGATAGGCTACATTAACAAAAGAGAAAGATATCAGATAAACACCTAACCATTCATCTCAAGAAATAAGAACAAGAAGAACTAAGTCCAAAGTTAATAGAAGGGAGAAAATAACAAAGATCAGAAAATAAAAAGATAAAACAGAGACCTATAAAACAATAGAAAAAAATCAATAAAACCAAGCACTGTTTTTTAAAGATAAATAAAACTGACAAAACTTTAGCTAGACTAAGAAAAAAGATTCAAATTAAACAAATGAAAGAGGTGACATTATACATGATACCAAAGAAATACAAAGTATAGTTAGATAGTACTATGAACAATTATATGCCAACAGATTTGAAAAACACTAGAACAAATGGATATACTTCCAGCAACATAACCTACCAAGACTGAAACATGAAACAGAAAATCTGAACAGACCAGTAACAAGAAAGGAGACTGACTCGGTAATTTAAAATTCTCCCTACAAAGAAAAGCCCAGGAACTAATGGTTTTCCTGGTGAATTCTACGAAACATTTAAAGAAGTATTACTGCTAATCCTATTCAAACTGGACCTTTTTCTTATGTCACAGACAAAGCAAAAATTGAAAAAGGGAACATGCCCAAACTTATTTTGTGAGGCCAGCATTACCTTGATAAAAAGCCAGATAAGGGCACTACTGGAGAAGAAAACTATAGACCCACATCCCTGATGAATACAGATGCAAAAATTTGCAACAAAATCTTAGCCAACTGATTTCAACAGCACCTTAAATGGTTCACATACCATATCAAGCGAGGTCCATTCCTGGGATGCAAGTATGGTTTAATATACACATATCAATAAATATGATATATTAATACAATGGAGGATAAAACCATATGATTTCTGATCTCAACAGGTACACAAAAAGCATTTAATAAAATACAACATCCTTCCATGATAAAAATTCTCAGCAAATTGGATAGAGAAGGAACATATAGTAATAAAGGCCATATATGATAAATTCACAGCTAACATCATACTCAAGGGTAAAAGGTTGAAAGCTTTCCTCTAAGATCAAGAATAAGACGGTCACTCTCATTAATCCTATTCAACATAGAAGTCTTAGAGCAATTAAGCAAGAAGAAAAAAAATACATAAAAGCCATTCAAATCATAATAGAAGACAAAGTTGTCTTTGTTTACAAATGATAAAAATACTCTAAAGACTTTACCAAAAAACTCTAAGAACTAATAAGCCAATTCAGTAAAGTTTCAGAATACAAAAATCAACACATAAAGATCAGGTGTGTTTCTATATACTAACAACAAAACATCCATAAAGGAGATAAAAGAATCCTATTCACAATAGCATTCAAGCAATGAAATACTTAAGAATAAATTTAATTAGTAAATGATAACTAGAAACTATGACTTTCATAAAAAAAAAAAAAATTGAAGACGACCCAAATACATGGAAAGCCACCCATGTTACGGACTGGAAAAATATTATTAAAATGTTTATACAAGCCAAAGTCATTTATGGAATCAATGCCAATTATGGAATCAATCTTTCTCAAAATTCTAACGACATATTTCAATGAAATAGAAAAAAATCCTAAAATTTGTATGGAACTACAAAAGACCTTAGGATAACCAAATCAATCCTACAAAGGACAAAGCTGGAGGCATCACACTTTCTGATTACAAACTATAGTACAAAGCTATAATAATCAACACAGAATGGTGCTGCCATAAATATAGACATGGACCAAGGGGAAAAATCAAGAGCCCAGAAATAAACCCATACGTGTATATTCATAAAGTATTTGACAATAGAGCCAATACACTCAATGGGGGCAAATGACAGTATCTCCAATAAACCATTGGGAAATCATCCAGTGTTGGGAAACCTGGATTCCCACATGCAAAAGAATGAAAAATAGACTCTTAAACCGTGCACAAAAGTTAACTCAAAATGAATTAAAGACTTGAAAATAAGACCCCAAAGTATAAAATTTCTAAAAGAACACATAAGAGGTAATCTCCTTGACTCCGGTCTTAGAAATGGTATCTTGGGATTTGACACCTAAAGGAAAGACAACAAAAGTAAAAATAAGTGGGAGTACATAAAGCTAAAATTATTCTATACACACACACACACGAAGAAAAAATTCAACAAAATGAAAGGCAACCTATGGAATGGGAGAAATTATCTATAAGCAATTTATCTGAAAAGTGGTTAATATCCTAAATATATAAAAACCTCCTACAACTCAAGACCAAGAAAACCCAAAGAATCTTAATAAAAAACAGGCAGAGGATCTGAATAGACATTTTTCCAAAGAAGACATATAAATGGCCAACAGGTACACGAAAAGGTGTTCAACATCACTAATTATCACAGAAAGGCAAATCAAAACCAAGAAATATTATTGCATACACACTGATGAATTGTTTGATGAATGGTTATCACCAAAAAGAACAGAGATAACAAATGTTGATAAGCATGTGCAGAAAAGGGAACTCTTGTCCACTAGTAATGGGAATGTAAATTGGTATGGCCATCATGGAAAACACTGTGGTGGTTCCTCACAAATAATAATTAAAAAAAAAAAAACAACTATCATATGATCCAGAAATCATACTTCTGGGTATGTATTTGAAGGAAATAAAATTAGGATCTCAGTGAGGTATCTGTACTTCCATTTCCATTATTCACACTAGCCAAGAATTGGAAGCAACTAAGTGTTGGTACATTAAGTGAAATACATCACACAGAGAAAGACAAATACTCTAAGACATCACTTACATGTGGAATCTAAAAAAGTCAAATATAGAGTCAAACATAGAGTAGAGTTGTTGTTCCCAGGAGCTTGGGGGTGGGGGTTTGGGGGAAATGGGTAGATGTTGCTCAAAGGGTACAAACTTCCAGTCATAAAATGAAAAAGTTCTGAGGATCTATAATATAGTGTGGTGACGATAATTAATACTGTATTATATATGTGAAAATTACTAAGATAGCACACTCCAAATGTTCTCACCACACGCAAACAAAAGGTATTTACATAAGGTGATGAAAGTATTAACTAATCCGTAATCATTTCAATACTATACAATGTATCTGATTATCATGTTGTACACCTTAAACTTACACAATGTTTTATGCCAATCGTATCTCAAAGTTGGCAAAAATGTGTTTCCAGTAGACACACCAAAAACATAAGTTTTGTGGAACATAAAGACAACAGATACATATTGATGGAACATGAATAGGAGATTGTCCATTTGTGTAAGAATGGTAAAGTAGCTACCATTGATCCAAATGATTATTAAATTCCTCTAGGGAGGCATTAAAAATAGCCCTTAGCTTCCAGTTATGGAATGACTAAGTCAAGGGATGAAAGGTACAGCATAGGGAGTATAGTGAATGATATTGCAATAGCATTATATGGTGACAGATGGTAGCTATGCTTGTGAGCACAGCCTAATGTATAGAGCTGTCGAATCACTACGTTGTACACCTGAAGCTAATGAAACATTGTGCGTTGACTACACTTTAATTTAAAAAAAAAGTTAATGGAAAATATGTATAGCCATTATGGAAAACATTATGGGATTCTTCAAAAAACAAATGAAGAACAGAACTACCATTAGATCCAGCGATCACTTGTATACATACATCCAAAGGAAACACAATCATTATCTTGAAGAGAAAGCAAAACAAAAAGCAGCCGTTCATTTTAGAATGGGGAATATTCTTTAGGGGCGCCTGGGTGGCTCAGTCAGTTCAGCATCTGGCTTTGGCTCAGGTCACGATCTCACGGTTTGTGAGTCTGAGCCCTGCATTGGGCTCTGTGCTGACCGCTCAGAGCCTGAAGCCTGTTTCTGATTCTGTCTCCCTCTCTCTCTGCTCCTCCCCTGCTTGTGCTCTGTCTCTGTCTTTCTCGCTCTCATTCTCTCTCAAAAATAAACACTAAAAAAAATTTTAGAATGGCTAATATTCTTGAATAGATTTCTTTCTTTCTCTCTCTCTCTCTCTCTCCCCCCCTCCCTCTCTCAAAAATTGAGAGAGCAAGCAGGGGAAAGGCAGAGAGAGATGGAAACACAGAATCTGAAGTAGGCTCCAGGCTCTGAGCTGTCAGCATACAGCCCAACACAGGGCTCAAACTCAAAGTCACCCAGGTGCCCCAAATAGACGCTGATTTTGATCCCTGGTTTTAGATCTCTACTTTATCACCCTCAGATCCTCTCTCTGAGGTCCCTATCTATCTATCTATCTATCTATCTATCTATCTTTTAATAGTCTTTTTTTTTTAAATTTGGTGTTTGGCTTCTTCTGAATAGAACTTTGTGGATTATGCTTTAGTGGTTTGATCACTCACTTTCTTATGTATCTTCCTGCACATTAGAGTTTGAAGGATCTAAAAAGTTGTTTCAAATCTCAAATAGTCACTTCTCTTTAGGCTCAAAATTCCATTAGCAATATGATTATCTCAAAAACTCAATTTTCTATATTTGATTTGTGTCAACCCCACAATGTAATAGCTAGATACACACTGTTTGGGGGGACATACTACTAAAATATGTCATATTTCTGTTTTCTCATCCTGATGTCTATTGACATTCAGTCTCTCAATACTCTATGTGAGACAGTCAACTGGACATCCAAAGGGGAGCCACATCTTAATCTCTGCTTTCTAAGATATTTTGTGAATTTGAAATAAGTATTTTTAGTGTTTCACTGTTTTATTAATTTAATCAATCATTACGGCCCTTGTTTTGCTTGGACCCTTGCCAACAGAATACATTGTAATAGAGGTTAAGTTAAAAACACCTTTGGATTTCTGGCATAAAATCAACTTGGTCAGATACTCCTGTAACAGTTAATAATAGTAGCTTAAAACTACAGTCATTTATTTAGGCTACACATTTGCTGAGTTGTTCTCATCTAGGATGAGTCTGGCTTATTTGAGCTAGGCTCTCATGTATCTACAGGTAGTGTTCAATTTAGGTAGGGGCTGTAGGTTCCTGCATGGCCTCCCATATCTGGCAGTTAGGCACCTGTCACGTGGGACAACAGAGGTGATTTGGCAATATGTAACTCATCTGCCAGACAAACTCAGGTTTGTTCACATAGTAATGATATTGCCAGAATACTAAGCTCCAATGCTCAAGAGGTTTTTAAGCTTCTGTTTGCATCATATTTGTCAATGTCTCAATGGCCAAAGCAAGTTTTACGGTCAACACAGTTTCAGTCGTTGGGATACCAGGCTCTACCTCTTGATGGGACTTGCTGCAAAGTACTGTGGCCATTTTTGCACACTACCGTATTATTGGATTTTACTGCTAGATTTAATTTGCTAATATTTGCTTAGGATTTTTGAGTGTTAATATAGGACATTGGCTGTATTATACTTCACAAATTATGGAATGTTCCTGATTTTCTGCTCTCTAAAACAGTGTGCATAATATTAGCATTATTTCTTTCTTAAACATTTGAATTTATTCACAGTTTAATTTTGGTTATTGTTTGCACGGTCTATCGTTTCCCATTTTTAAATAATCAACTTTATGTATTCTTTACTTTTAGACATATGACCTGCAAATACCACAAAGCTAGCTTTAAAAACACTTATTCTGATGGTTTTTATCATTCACGTGGGACATGTATTCCCTTTATTTTTTATATAGCTACTGACACTTTGTGTCTAACCTTTCTCTTTTCTTGTTTGATCTTGATTTATCCTCACTGCTTCAATGCCACTATTCTCTTGTTTCTGGACTTCTGTTTGAGTATTTTTATTTTCCATTTTTCCCTCCAACCAACTTGGAAATTATGCACTTTAACAATTTTAGTGGTCACGCAGAAGATTACAATACGCATCTGTCACTTTTTAGAGCCTAAATTCATCTCCAATTTATCTTATCCTTAAACAATGTAAGAAGTTAGAACACCGGCTCCATTTACCTCCAACCTGTCCCCTGCTTTGTGATTTTATATTTTTGTAGCTTTATACTATACATACCAAAAGAGATTAATAGCATTTTTAGGTCCTATTCGTTTACACTTATGCACATATATACCATTTCTGTTGCTCTCTATTCCTTTCAGACTTTCGAAATATTATGTGGATCCATATTCTCTATAACTGGAAAACTTCCTTTTGCATTACCTTTAATCTCTTTCTCTGGCTGTTTTTAAGATATTTTCCTTATCTTTAGCTTTGGGCATGTCACTAAGATATAATGTAATAAATAATGTAGTATAATTTATGTAATGTATAAAATATAATTAACAATGTAACATAATATACAAATATGATTCAAATATTTAATAATACAATTTAACATATATAATATACATAATATAATAAGGTTGAAACTTTTCTCACGCCTTCCTTTCTTCCTTTTATGTAACTCTCCTAGAAGACACAGGGCATCTTAAATTTCTAATACAGTGTCTTCCAACAGTTTTGGAAATTTGATCATTCTTTATATTGATAAGTATTACTTTAATCCCATTTTTTCTTCAGCTTCACTTCAAATTACACAAAGTTTAGAGCTTTTGACTCTATCCATCCCTTTTCTCTGACTCCATCATTTTCCACACTTTTGTCTCCTCACCTTTTATTCTAGTTTGTGATCTATGTTTTGATTTCTATTTTCTCTTTGACTTTTTCTAATCTGTTTATACCTACCCACTGATACTTTATTTGAATTATTCTATTTTCATTACCATAGTTACAATTTTTTTAAATAGTTTTTACTTTTCCTCTGGAAAAAATTGTCCTTTTATCCTTTTCACACTATAAGGATAACAATTTAAAATCTGGGTCTATAATTTCAATATCAAGAACTCTGAAAGGTCCACTTGTCTATTGGTTTTGCTATTTTTTTCTTCATTTTGTGTGTTGTCTTGGGTGCTTAGTTCTATTACAAAACTGTCGTGTATTCTATTTTAAATTTCATTTAGCAATTACTTGAAAGCTGGGATGGTATTTTTCTTACCCAGAGAGTACATACACTGGGTTCTGTCAGGTAGCTGGGAGGAAAAAAAAACTAGAAACCTTCAGTTGTAGTACAGAGAATGAAATGATTCACAGGAAAGCTGTACTGATGCCAGTGTGGCACATTTTAAAATGTAACTTGTAATCCTTGATCTAGGTGCTGTTTAACCCTCATAAGACAGTGAGTGCTTGAGATTATCCAGTAATTCATGCTCATCCACAAACAGAAGTACGATTAAGGACTACATTTCCCGGTTCTCCACTCTGGTTTCGGCTTCTGTTGCTCTTAATAATATGGTTCTTTAAACAAAACATAACAAAGCAAAAAACATTCACCGTGGGAGTTGCGCAGGGATGCCTCTACTGGATTGCATTCTCCCTGACAGAGATATTTGCTGTTCCATTGGCTCCCTGTGAGGTTCATTTAACACTGTGTAGCAAATCTCTTTATGTCCAGAAAAAAGATATGCACAGCCCTAGGCATATGCCTTCAGTAGAAAGATTCATAATAGTTTAGGATTTGCAACTTAATGGAGTAAAACTTCTCCCACAATAACCTTCACTGAGAACCAAGTCTACACCAAAATGGTTTTCTTAAGGGGTTCTTCATATGTTAACAAGCTTCATTACTTTGGAAATTTGATTTAGGACACACAGAGAAGAAAACAAAAAAAAAAAAAAAAAACACAGGCTACTCTTAGCCCTCCACTTGTCACTGAAACGAAGAGTAATATTTCACTGAGAGATGTCCTTGTTACCAAAGACCCATTCATTATTGAGTATCTGTTTCAGAGAATTATAAGCACTTCAGGACCCAGGAGAGCAAGAGTGCTATCAGCTTGGTCCATTTGGTGTCTTTACCAGCTGGCACATAGCAGACTCTCCATGAAATTCAATGGTTGGCAGGAACATTTTACTGCTATCTTCTATTCATCGGGCACTAGAGCAGCCTACCCAACTCAGACAGAAGGGTTCCCATCTGATTTTTAAAGGCCTCCAAGAAAGGCATGCCACTGCCGGCCCTCAGAAGCCTTTTCCGTATCTCTTGGAGTCCAGCTGGGCCCCTGAATGCAGTCTGTTCACCAGCTGCTACTGCTTCCTGCTGATCCAGCCAGACATGCACTGGCCATTTTCCATGTCAGCAGGCTGACTCCTTAATCATTTCTAGAAGAGCAAAGGGGGTATTGGAAATATCTTGTCTAAGCTCTATTGCAATATTTACAAGTATCTGATTCCAAAGCACTGAAAAGGTTAAAAAGACAAACCATGAAAAAAGTGACCCTTAAATAAATTTCACCTGATGAATCGAGACAGATATTCTCATAATGAGTATAGCAAGATGAAAACAGGATTCTCATTTAATCTTTACCAGGAGGTCAGGTTTCATACTAGGATGAGCTTATTTCTGGCTTCAGATTTACTTTCCATGATTATTGCCCTCAACATTTGCTTTAATAGGAAAATACTGTCTTTATGACTGGTATGTTGAGTGCAGAGCCTCTGTGATATGATGAACACAATTTTATTACCTATTCTTCCCAATACTACTTTTAAATTTAGGCTGTGGCAACAACTTCTTTTGCTTTGGGAAGCAAGACTGGGGGGAAAATCCTTAGTTTTTCTGTTTAGTATTAAATAGATATCATATGGCAATTCTATGTTAAAATATGTTCAATCAAGAAAATTAAAAAACACTTCATCTTCATTCAAAGTAAAACTTTCTTCCTCTTCTGTTCCAATAACACCCTGAGATCCAGACAAGAGTGGCCCCTGCCCTAGACTTCATGTTTCACACACACAAAAAAGACTAACTACATTTATTTAATATATAGGTGCTTCACACTGGGAGTCTGACACTCAAGCCTGGAAAAGCATAATCCATAACCCTAAACATCTGCTCTTGTGATTAATACCATCTAGGGCACAGTGACTCGTGTATTCAACTCTCTTATCCTATGTTCTTGAGACAAAAGAAACCTGTGTCTGAATGTCACAATGATGTAAGTTTGTGTCATTGCTGATGTCAGAAACAGAGACTACATGAGATTGCTAGGATGTCTCGGTGGTAGAAATGCTTGAGTAAATGAACTAGTATAGATTGGATCATCCTACTATAAGCACCTCAGAGACAAGGGCTCCTTATTAGAAAATAGTATGAGTAAGTTGGCTAGATATCTGTTAGTAATGTGTTTACCAGAAAATGTATTTGGGTCCCCTGTGTTGTCTACCTCTAAGCAAACATCAGCCATGAAAATAGGAGAAAAATGGATTGCAGGTCAACCACCTAACCTTTCTTTTCCAATAACAGAAAAAGTAATCAATGTGGAAAATCCTTCTCCAGAAAGTATTAAATGAGATTTTTTTGCATACTGAGGTCTTATTTTCTAGTAGCACTAAATGTGTATTGTCTTGCTTTTATGTTTCAGTTGATGGTTCAGGAAGTATTCACAAATTAAAGTCACTTGCAACAGTAGCTTAAGAATATTTTGCAGTAATAGTTGATAATAATCTAAAGTATCTTGATAGATAAAAAGATGATATATAAATGATAAATAGATATAGATGGACCTACATTTGTGAAAGGTGATACCAATATTTCACAAATTGTACACATCTACGTATTACTTTGAGAGAATAAAAACTGATAATGTATATGATACATGAAAATATTATACAGTATTTCCCATTATAATTTATTACATTTGGTCCATCACAATTATTTTTTAATGTTTATTTATTCATTTTGAGAGAGAGAAAGAGAAAGAGACAGCATGCGTGCATGCAGAGGAGGGGTAGAAAGAATCCGAAGCAGGTTCCACACTGTCAGTGCAGAACCTGATGTGGGGCTCTGTCTCATGAACCATGAGCTTTTGACCTAAGCTGAAATGAAGAGTTGGCTGCTTAACTAACTGAGCCATCCAGGTGCCCCCATCACAATTATTTCTATAACACATGTATTAACATGATTTCATTCTGATATAAATATTGCATTGATAATTGTATTGCCTGAAATTGCTACAGTCAGCCAAGTGAAGTTTCCCTAAATTAAAATAAGAATTACAAACCAAAAAGAAGCAGAGCCTGGGTGGCTCCGTCGGTTAAGAGTCCAACACTTGATTTCAGTTCAGGTCATGCACGGTTCAGGAGATCCAATCCCACACTGGGCTCTGTGCTAACAGTGTGGAACCTGCTTGAGATTCTCTCTCTCTCCCTCTCTCTCTGCCCCTTACCCACTTGCACATGTGCATGTACTCTCTCTCAAAATAAACTTAAAAAAGAAATATTTTTATAGTAATTCAAGAAAGGTAGTCTAATTTGGCAATACTGTCAGTAGATTTATATTAAAATGTTAAATATTATAATTAGTGACTTCTCTGAAACAAAAGCAATAAAAATACATTCTAAAGAAAATCTGTAATAATTGGTAGATCATGTTATTTTTTGATTACTCATCCTACCATTGCTGGCCCAGCACCTAAACACTCAATCCTGAACACTGGTAGCTAATTCTATAACCTTTGATATTTTAACAACTTCAGAAAAACAATACTATAGATTTAAATATATTTGCTTTATATTGTCATTATAAAGGATTTGTCAAAGTAGGATAAGGGGACATTATTTTGAACCTAACTTGATGTATTAAAGTTTACTTAGAACTCTCACATGTGGACTTCATTTGTATTCTTGCCTTGGTCCTACAAATGTTAGCGATGATCTTTCCTCTCCAGACTGGAGTAGTACTCGCTGGCTGGCTGCTTGTCTTTGAAAACGAGGCGTATCTCTCCTTAGAGCTCCTTTCCTGAGAAAATCTCCTCCCCAGTGAGAGAACTACTCTACCAGCCTTTGCTTGGGTTAGGCAGGAAGAGAATAAGAGAAGGTGGTTTTTACTTGACCTAGTAGCTTTCTATTCTCAGGCCCTGACCTATTTTTCTCTCACAGGATATTCTCACTTACTATTCTCACACAGTAGCCTTACTGTCTCCCAAGCTGGCCACTCCCTACAAAAGTTCTCCAGAGATCACTCCACATAAGACTCTGCTGTTGAAATCTCTTTACTCCTCAGACAGAGTTCTTAAGTGGACTTTTTAATTGTCTTTCTTCCCTACTAGGGTCCTTTCTTCCCTCTGACACATTCTGGAATGCAAACCAATTCCAAAGCATCAGTGCTTACTGACGTCCTCTCACTGCCAAAGCACATCTGTTTCTTGCCCTCACATCTCAGACCACGGTGGCTCTGAGCAAAACATTTTGCTGAAGCCTATTCTCTCTTGATGACATAGCTCACCTAGTTCTTTCCTTACGGGAGTAAAGGTAATGTTGCTTGTAATGCTGCTTTTCCTAAAATCAAAACTGAAAAAATAAATTAAAAAAAATGAAAACCTGCCCCAAATTTCTCCCCTTTCCCTATCTCTTTCTACACCTTGATCTATCTGAAGGGTCTATGTCACACTCATTTTGATAAATGATATGTATTGATTATATATAATTGAGACAAAACTGGATTTTAAATTCTTGTTTCATCTGTGGATGCAAATTGTTATATTCACTTGATACCTTAAATATTATTCTAATGCTAATGTTAAATACAAAGAGCCATTAATTAGAATGCTAGAGAAGTCCTCTGAAAACAATTAGGTTTCTTAGCTCTTAGTGAATACCAGCAGAACCCAGGACACTACAATACATATGATGATGCTTCACTGCTGAGACCCTTACCATGAAGCTCATAAGGGGAACAACTTGTCTGTTGTGTAAAGCTGCATAGTTGATTTTGAGGTCATCCCAGTTAAAGAATTGTCAATACAGCCAGCACTACCTTCCTTCCAAAACCAGACAAAGACCCCACTAAAAAGGAGAGCTACAGACCAGGTTCCCTGATGAAAATGGATGCAAAAATTCTCAACAAGATACAAGTCAAATAGATCCAATACTACATTAAAATAATTATTCACCATGATCAAACAGGATTTATTCCTGGGATGCATGGCTGGATCAATATCCACAAACCAATCAATGTGATTCATCACATTAATAAAAGGACGGAAAAGAACCATATGATCCTGTCAATAGATGCAGAGAAAGCATTTGACAAAATACAGCATCCTTTCTTGATAAAAACCCTCAAGAACGTAAGAATAGAAGGAGCGTAACTCGAGATCATAAAAGCCATATACAAAAGACCCAACGCTAATATTATCCTCGATGGGGAAAAACTGAGAACTTTCCCTCTAAGGTCAGGAATAAGACAGGGATGTCCACTCTCACCACTGTTACTCAACAAAGTATCGGAAGTCTTAGCCTCGGCAATCAGACAACACAAAGAAATAAAAGGCATCCAAATTGGCCAGGGGGAGGTCAAACTTTCACTCTTCACAGACGACACAATACTCTATATGGAAAATCCAAAAGATTCCACCAAAACACTGCTAGAACTTATTCATGAATTCAGTAAAGTTGCAGGATATAAAATCAATGCAGAGAAATCAGTTGCATTCCTATATACCAACAGTGAAGCAACAGAAAGAGAAATCAAGGAATCAATCCCATTTACAATTAAACCAAAAAACATAAAATACCTAGGAATAAACCTAACCAAAGAGGTGAAAAATCTATACCCTGAGAACTATAGAAAGCTTATGAAAGAAATTGAAGAACAAAACAATGGAAACACATTCCATGCTCATGGATTGGATGAACATATATTGTTAAAATGTCAATACCACCCAAAGCAATCTACATATTCAACACAATCCCTATACAAAGAACACTAGTATTCTTCACAAAGCTAAAACAAACAATTCTAAAATTTGTATGGAACCAGAAAAGACCCAGAATAGCCAAAGCAATCCTGAAAAAGAACACCAAAGCTGGAGACATCACAATCCTGACTACAAGCCATATTACAAAGCTGTAATCATCAAGACCGTATGGTACTGGCACAAGAACAGACACATAGATCAATGGAACAGAATAGAGAACCCAGAAATGGACTCATGAACATGTGGAACTAATCTTTGACGAAGGAAAAAATATCCAGTAGAATAATATCATCTCTTCAGTGAATGGTGGTGGGAAAACTGGACAGCGACATGCAGAAGAATGAAACTGGACCACTTTCTTACAACATACACAAAAATAAACTCAAAATGGATGAAAGACCTAAACATAAGACAGGAAGCCATCAAACTCTGAGAGGAGAAAACAGGAAAAAACCTCTTTGACCTTGGCTGCAGCAACTCGGACTTGACACATCTCTGGATATAAGGGAAATAAAAGCAAAAATGAACTATTGGGACCTCATCAAGATAAAAAGCTTCTGCACAGCAAAGGAAACAGCAAAACTAAATGGCAAATGATGGAATGGGAGAATATATTTGCAAATGAAACATCACATAAAGGGCTAGTATCCAAAATCTATAAAGAACTTATCAAACTCAACACCCAAAAAACAAATTATCCAGTGAAGAAATGGGCAAAAGAACAGATATTTTCCAAAGACATCCAGATAGCTAACACACATGAAAACAGATGAAATATGCTTAACATGGAAAAAATATTCAACATCACTCATGATCAGGGAAATACAAATCAAAACCACAATGAGATACCACCTCACACCAGTCAGAATGGCTAAAATGAACAATTCAGGCAACAAGAGATGTTGGTGGGGATGTGGAGGAAAGGAACCATTTTACACAGCTGGTGGGAATGCAAACTGGTGCAGCCACTCTGGAAAACGGTATGGAGGTTCCTCAAAAAACTAAAAATACAACTATCCTATGATCCAGCAATTGCACTACTAGGTATCTATCCAAAGGATATAGGAGTGCTGATTCAAAGGGGTGCATGCACCCCAATGTTTATAGCAGCGCTATCAACAATAGCCAAAGTATGGAAACAGTTCAAATGTCCATCGACAGATGAACGGATAAAGAAGATGGGGTACATATACACAATGCAATATTACTCAGCAATCAAAAAGAATGAACTCTTGCCATTTGCAACATGGATAGAACTAGAATATATTATGCTAAGTGAAATAAGTCAGTCAGGGAAAGACAAATATCATGACCTCACTCATATGTGGAATTCAAGATACAAAACAGATGAACACAAGGGAAGGAAAGCAAAAATAATATAAAAACAGAGAGGGAGATAAACCATAAGAGACTCTTAAATATAGAGAACTGAGGGTTCTGGAGGGGTGTTGGGTAGAGGATGGGTTAAATGGGCAAGGGGCATTAAGCAGGGCACTTGTTGGAATAAGCATTGGGTGTTATATGTAGGTGATGAACCACTAAATTCTATTCCTGCAATCATTATTACACTATGTTAACTAACTTGGATTTAAATAACTTGGATTAAAAAAAAAAAAAAAAAAAAAAGAACCGCCAATCTAGTTCACCTCATTTTACAAAGGAACTAGCAGAAGTCCAGAGTGATAAAAGCATCAACTGAGTCAGGAGGTGGGAAAGGTGGAGACTAGAAATGGAATCTAATTCCTAGTCCCATCCTCTGTCCCCTAGGCCAAATGGTGATCTGCTATGATGGTGGCCCCTCAGAAGGTAAGTACTTTTTGTTCACCAGTGTAATTAACTCAACACTCAGGGATTCCACAAACAGGAACATATTCCCAAAAGAGTGTTAGAGGAAATCAGTATATTAGGAGGACAGGATAGAAACTTACTATGTAGTTCTAAGATAGAAAACAAGCAGGTCCTGAAGAAATGCAGGTAATTCTTTCAGTCTACAAAAAAGTCATTTAGTGGGGGCACCTGGGAGGTGCCCAGTCAGCTGAGCGTCCAACTTCAGCTAAGGTCATCATCACACAGTTTGTGAATTTGAGCCCTGTGTCTGGCTCTATGCTGGTAGTTCACAGCCTGGAGCCAGCTTTGGATTCTCTGTGTGTCTCTCTCTCTCTGGTCTCTCCCCTGCTCATGCTCTGTCTCAAAAATTAATAAGCATCAAAAAAATTTAAAGAAAATCATTTAGTGCTACAGGTTATCAGCATTTGCAACATCACCAGATGAGTAATTCTCCTAGTTCATGGCTCAGAAAACAAAGTAACTGTTACATCCAAAAGGAGAACTATAGACCAATTTCCCGGATGAAAGTGGATGTGAAAATCCCCAATAAGATATTAGACAACTGAATCCAACAATACATTAAAAAAATTATTCATCACGACCAAGTGGGATTTATACCTGGGACGCAGGGCTGGTTCAAGATCCACAAAACAATCAATGTGATTCATCACATCAATAAAAGAGAAGACAAGAACCATATGATTCTCTTCATAGATGCAGAGAAAACATTTGACAAAATACAGCATTCTTTCTTGATAAAAACCCTCAAGAAAGTAGGGAGAAAAGGATCATGCCTTGAGATCATAAAAGCCATATACAAAAGACCCAACACTAATATTATCCTCAATGGGGAAAAACTGAGAACTTTCCCCCTAAGGTCAGGAACAAGACAGGGATGTCCACTCTTGCCACTGTTATTCAACACAGCATCAGAAGTCTTAGCCTCGGCAATCAGACAACACAAAGAAATAAAAGGCATCCAAATCGGCCAGGAGGAGGTCAAACTTTCATTCTTTGCAGATGACATGATACTCTATAGGGAAAACCCAAAAGATTCCATCAAAAAACTGCTAGAACCAATTCATGAATTCAGTAAAGTTGCAGGATATAAAATCAATTCACAGAAATCGGTTGCATCCCTATATACCAACAATGAAGCAACAGAAATCAAGGAATCGATCCCATTTACAATTTCACCAAAACCCATAAAACACCTAGGAATAAATCTAACGAAGAGGTGAAAAATCTATACACTGAAAACAGTAGTTCTTGAGTGCTAATCCAGAGAATTTGACTTGCAATTAGGTTACCCTTTTTTTTTTGTCCCCTAGTAGTAATTATTGCTGGTAAAGGCAAAGTCTTCAGACTGATGAATTTGTAGACACATGCATTGAGAGATTTTAAAAAAGACCAATATTGGAGCAAACACTGATATCCTTCAATTAAATAGATCCTTAAAGTTGAAGTGTGTACTTTCTCTTTTCATAGCATTCCCTCAGCAAACATGTAAGTTTTTCTGAGATAATTATCAGGACTATTCTTAATGTTTTACAGGACAACCTATACATTCAGGACCATTTGTAGAAGCACCAACAGCTGACAGATACCCTAAAATCACAAAATGGCAAAGAATGTTTGGTAAAGTTGTTTTTATTTTTTTTAATTAAAAAAAATTTCTTTAATGTTTATTTATTTTTGAGAGAGAGAGACATAGCATGGACAGGTGAGGGCCAGAGAGAGAGGGAGGCACAGAATCTGAAGCAGGCTCCAGGCTCTGAGCAGTCAGCACAGAGCCTGATGTGGGGCTCAAACTACGAACCGTAAAAACATGACCTGAGTCAAGTCAGACGCTTACACGACTGAGCCACCCAGGTTCCCCTGGTAAAGTTTTTTTTTAAAGGAATCTGACAGATTTCATTTATAAATTGTACTGAATAGTAAAAATTATCAAATTTCAAATTAGTTTATACTTAAATATTAACATTAACTTTCAAGTTTTAGCAAATGAACAACAATTGAGATCAGTTCTCTCAAGTTTCTTTGGTCTTAACAAATTCATGTTCATTCAGTCTAGTTAGGCGAGTACTTCTTTAACTGTGGACCTTCCAAGTTAGAATAAAAATTACAGTCCATCCTCCAGCCTCCTTTCCAATGTTGTAATGTGATATATGTATTCCCCAAATACCCTGATGTTTTGCAAAAGCACATATTAAAAAGTGTTGGGGGAAGACCAGTTAGAAAAGACTACCCAAACACTAAGAAAGGCTGGGCTGCTGAGTTACGGAGTCAAGAGAAAAATGGACAAATGGACACAGTTTTGTGCACTAAGATCTGCAAAGACCGACCACAAAGCCAAAGGCAGTCAAGGGGAAGATCAAGAGGAAAATGGGTAATTTGTACAACACTGTATTTGGTGGCTGATGTGTTCATGGCCACGGTTACCTCTGCACTACTTAGAGGCAAAAACCACTCACATCCTTGGAATAATCACACATGAACCAATGCAACTTGTATTACACTGACAGCACCTCCCTGATACATAAGGGCAAATGTATCATTTACCATCCTATTTTGCAATGCAGAAACATCTCGGTGAAAGAGATTAGAGTACCATACCATCTCTTAGAAGTACTACGTAGCCTCTGTTTAAACATTTCACAACTTTTTAAGTCAGATCTTGCCAATAGTAATCAGTTCTAGTTCTTGGAATATTCTTCCCATTTTGAGCCAAAATGTTGCCATGTAACTGCTAGTTTTAAATGCATCTTCCGCAGTAGGAAAAAACACTTTTCTCTTGAGAAAGGCTTTCTTTTGTTTGAGTACAACTTAAGTTTCTCATATGTATTGACTTCTCCGTGTGTGTGTGTGTGTGTGTGTGTGTGTGTCTCCTGAATATGTTTAACAGCTTTAAGTTTGGTATAAATCAGATATAAAATTACCAACTTGTCTGTTATAATTTATACAAATCTTCAATTAGGATAACTTCTTCGAGCCTAGACTAAAATTTTTCTCATGCAGCTCTCTTAAACAATGGAAACACCATTCCTAATCTGTTGCATAGGGCTTCTAAAAGGAATTCTAAATGACAGGTATGTTACATATCACTGTCCTTACCTAAGCACCAACCTCTTCATGCTGCTTCCCTGAGATGCAGTGTCTTCCTCCTTTCCCTAGAGATCTCCACCACCTTGGCAAGCATTTCATACTTCCTGATGCTTGAGCTTTGTCAAAAGATATCAACATTCAATTCTTCTCATTTTCCTACATGTATTTAATCTCTCCTTTCCCAGATTCAACTGAAGAAAAAAGTCTGTGTTATTTATTCATCCAACAGCTATTTCCTGAGCACCTGGTATGTAGCAGACACTGAGGCATTGCAGATACAGAAGTGGACAAAATGGAAAGGAAAACAACAACAAAAACACTGTCCTTACTGAGCTCACATTCCAGTAAAGGGAGACCTAAATAAATAAATAAATAAATAAATAAATAAATAAGGAAAGCATATGGTGGATTTCATCAAATAGAAGATGCACCACCTGTGAGACACATTGCTATTTTATGTATCTTACAAACAATTAAATTGTAGGACTCCATAGATAGCAAGCCACATCCAATTTTGGACATGTGCAAGTGCAGAGAAACATGCCTTGGAGTGAATAAAACACAGTTTAGTAGAAATAAAACATGGATAAGGGCTTCAAGGGAGTTGTGATTTTAAATAAGATGATCGGGGGCGCCTGGGTGGCTCAGTTGGTTAAGCAGCTGACTTCGGCTCAGGTCATGTTCTCGCGGTCCGTGAGTTTGAGTTCTGCATCAGGCTCTGTGCTGACAGCTCAGAGCCTGTAGCCTGTTTCAGATTCTGTGTCTCCCTCTCTCTGACCCTCCCCCATTCATGCTCTGTCTCTCTCTGTCTCAAAAATAAATAAACATTAAAAAAAAATTTAAAAAAAAATAAGATGATCAGTCATAAAGCCCAAATACCTTCTGCGACGTTCACCCTACCTGCTGGAATTTTAGCCTTAAGGTCACGAGGGTCTTCAATCTCAACCTGTCCACAACATGCTCCCCATTAAATATCCGGCATCAGTGAATGTTTTCCCCTGGATCATGTATGACTCTTTTCCTTCTCTTGGTTAATCACTAAGTCCTGTCAATACAACCTCTAAAACATTTCTAGTATCCTCTATTTCTCCCACCAGTGCCCTGGTTTATGACTTCTACATCATATATTCTGAACCTTACTGTATTCTAACTAGTCTGCTTGATACAATGTTTATGCCATCTCTAATCTACACTCCATAATACTATATTCATCTTTCAAAATATTTCTCTTTCAGGTATGATCAATACTTATTAAAAAAAAAAAAAAAGGTAAGTAAAAAAACCAGAAAACACTCCATAGGCTGTTGCTTGCTGAATGAAAAACTTACTTTATCAAAGCACTTATTACTACTCATGATAAAATTTCAGCCTATTCTTCTCATTTTACTTGTTTTTACTCCCCTTCACTCTCGACAGCATGCTTTGGCTACACTAAATTATTTGCTTTCATTCAAAGATGGTATTTACTTATGAACCTTTGAGCTCTGTTCATACTGGAGTCCTTGACTTCAATTACTTCTTCGTTACCCACCCACCTGGATGTTTTCATTGCTAGTCCTTTCTCCCACCCACCAACTAAACTCAAGTCACCTGCTCTTGATCTACTCCTGGCACATTTTTTATATTGATGCTTATCATAATCTATTATGTGTTCCTATCTTCTATATTGTAAAATTTCCTTGACAGGGATATTTATCTTGTGTTTTGGAACCAAAACCTCTGATTCTGAATTTTGATTTACTACCTACAAATCATGTAACATAAAATTTCCCAAAGTCTCTCAACCACATTTTTTTTTAGTTTATTTATTATTGAGAGACAGAGTGAGACAGAGCATGAGGACGGGAGGGTCAGAGAGAGGAGGAGACACAAGATCCCAAGCAGGCTCTAGACTCTGAGCTGTCAGCACAGAGCCCGATGCAGGGCTTGAACTCACAAACCAGGAGATCATGACCTGAGTTGAAGTCTGACACTTAACCAGCGGAGCCACCCAGGGGCCCCAACCACAGTTTCTCTATCTGCAGAAATGGTAGAGGATCTTAACAAGAAATTTACAATATTGATGTAATTTCACTGGAAAGAGAGTGAAGGTAAAAGATTGAGTATATTTTGTGTAGTAGCACTTATGTTGCTTCAAGGATATGTTACCAAATTGAGGACATTGTATAATAAAAGAATATAAGAACAAAAGTTAAAAAAATAACTTACAAAATACAAAACTAAAGTGATTAACTCAATTTCTGACTAATAAGGAAAAACAGACATTATGTCAAACAAGGAAAGATGATATTCAGTTATAGTGAAATGAAAACCATAAAAGCTATAAACAGACTACTTTGTGATCACTAGAGAACTCATACATTAATCAACAGTCGAAAACAATTCTCAAACTATTTTCCAATATAGTAAAGTTTACATATTTTCTCTTTAATATCACTGCTGATACTATGACATTTGCATTTTTTCACACTTTCATTTTAGTGTATGAGCTAGCCCTACACAGGTTATTATTTTGTTGCTCATTGACACTGTATGAGAATCAGATGCGGAGATTACATACATTTGTTTTTTCTCCAAGGCACCATAAAGTATGCTGACCACCAGAGAGGATAACTGAGAACACCTGACAACATATTAACTCAACTGTGTTTCCTAAAAGTAAATCTGAAATGCATCATACCAGTTCTGCCAAGTTTAATGATCATTTTGAGCAAGTTATTTTTTTTAATTTGCCAGTTTTTAATCAACGTAATACATGCACAAGACTTTAAATAAATAGAAAGGCTTATAACACAAACAGTTTAGTATTACAAACTTTTGTTATTTCTGTTTTAAGTTTTAGCAGGGTTATAACCTATACATCTATAAACAATATGCCTGTGTGCATTCTTTGTATCAGTATTATACTTGGCTGATAAGAACAAACCTCCAAAATAAAAGTACTTTAAACAAATCAGGAGCGGGTATGCGCTCTCATGAACTGAATTGTGTCCCACACCCCAAAAGGTATCTGTTGAAGCCCCAAGCTTTAGCACCTTAGAATGACTATATTTGGAGACAGAGCCTTTAAAAGGTCATTAAGATAAAATGAGGCTGTTAGGATGTGCCCTAATTCAATGGTGTCCTTAGAAGAAGAGATTAGGTCATTCAGAGAAACACCAGGCATACACACACACACACACACACACACACACACACACACACAGGGAAGTTGCTGTGAAGAGGAAGGAAGACCATGGTCCTCTGAGAGGCCTGGGGAGAAAACAAACCTGCCAATACCTTGGACTTGCAGCCTCCAGAACTATGAGAAAATAAACATCTGCTGTTCAGGCCACCGGGTCTGCAGCACTTTGTAGTTGTTTCAGTTCATTTGGGCTGCTATAACAAAGATACCACCACTGGGGAGCTTAAGCAGCAGATGTTTATTTCACACAGCTCTGGAGGCTGCAAGTCCAAGATCAAGGGGCCACCAGATTTCGTTGCTGGGGAGAATCCTCTTCCTGGTTTGCTGATGACCACTTTGTACCCTCACATGGAATAGACAAGAGAGTGAGTGCAAGCACTAACCCAACTATGAACGGCCCATGACCATGATCTCCCCAAATCCTGTCTCCTAATATCACCATACTGGGCATAAGGTTTCACATATAAATTGTGGGGTGACACACTCAGTCCTCAGTAGCAGGCCTAGAACAATACACCACAACCCACGCCCACATATTCTCCTCCCCATCCCACATGATTTAAAGTCTGCAAGCTGGTACGGTAGTTTGGGGCTGCTATAATGAAGAGACTAGATGTATTCAAGTTTTCTGCTCTACCATCCCAGTGGTTAAGTTTTGTTTTTTTTTTATGTTTATTTTTGACAGAGAGAGAGAGAGAGAGAGAGAGAGAAAGAGCATGAGCGGGGGAGGGGCAGAGAGAGAGGGAGACACAGAATCTGAAGCAGGCTCCAGGCTCCGAGCTGTCAGCACAGAGCCCTACACGGGGCTTGAACTCACAGACTGCGAGATCATGACCTGAGCCGAAGCCAGACGCTCAACCGACTGAGCCCCCCAGCCCCCCCCCCCCCCAGTGATTGACTTTTTTTTTTTTTTTAACGTTTATTTATTTTTGAGACAGAGAGAGACAGAGCGTGAACGGGGGAGGGTCAGAGAGAGGGAGACACAGAATCCGAAACAGGCTCCAGGCTCTGAGCTGTCAGCACAGAGCCTGACGCGGGGCTCGAACTCACGGACCGCGAGATCATGACCTGAGCCGAAGTCGGACGCTCAACCGACTGAGCCACCCAGGCGCCCCTTGACTTTCTTATTAAAGGTTAATTCATAAAATCAAGGTGGTTGTTGGGAGCTATAGATAGAAAGCCACAAACCAGGCAAGGGGGGAGAAAAACAACAACAACAACAACAACAACCAAAACTTAGTAACTTTAAAATTATCATAAAATCTTTCTATAGATATTTTTTTCTAATCAGAAAGCTAATTCTTTCTTTCAGGTGCATTCACTCAGTTCAAGTTATAGTATAAAATGATCTGGTAGGGGAGCAGTTTAGTATGTTGTATCTAAACATGTAATAAATATTGAATAAATAGAATATTTATTCCCATTTTGTAAGTTATGAAATGTAGCTATAAGTTATGGGAATAGGCCCAGGGATAGCATTTTTCAACTGCAGAAGTAGTCACCTGGCATTTTCTTCAAAACCGATGCTGCTTATACTCAAAATTTCTTGCAAAATTCTTTAAACAGACATCTTCCATTTTCAGACTTAACCAAAGCTCTTACAATACCCCACTCCAATTTTCGCCTTCTCCTCTGTGGTATCCTCAGATCTCCAACAAGTCATTTTCACTAGGACATACAAGAGCTATTCTTGTACAAATATTTCAAAAATCTTGGGCTATTTCTATCTTTACCTTGGAATTTACAAAAGTCTGGTTGGCCCACATTACTCTGTAGTCTCTTATCAATACAGTTGTCTCCTACCATAGTATCTAAAATATTCCCTAAGGATAACAGGAGAGTGAATTCATACAAGAAAAAAAAAAAACGTAAGATTTTTCTGCAGAAAGTCGAAATACCTGTGTGTGAATTACTATGTACCACATGCGGAAGACTATTACAACAGATATTCCCTTAGCTTTCAGAAAACTGGTTTAAATATTCCATATAACAGTAGAATTGCAAAACTGCACAGTATGTCAATATTTTCCTCAAATAGCACTATATATTTAAATTCTTAGAATTATAGAAATGCAATTTTTAATTTCCAAGTAATTAAACCATAGTTAGACTTTATTTTTTTTACTATTTAATGCTTACCATTATGAAAGATATATTTTTGCCCCCCTCTCTTTATGATGATTGAAAGGAGACAGTGAAAGGGGACAATAGGAAAGACATGTTTTGAAACTTGCCTGTAGGGCACAAAACTAATGATCCAAAATCTTTTTTACTTTTTGTGAACTTTTCCTAAGTGATATTTTTATGAAAAATAAACATAACTAATAATTTTGTTTCTTGCCCCTGTTTTTATATGTTAAATGTATTTGGTCTTTTTATTTTCCTACTAGAAAAATTACATTTCTAACTTCTTAGATTATCACTAGAATATAAGAGAAATTGTTCACTAGATTTGAACTCAGACTTCAAGATACTATCCAACAGAATGACAAACATTATGTAGAGGATATCTGTGTATATAGACTATATGTCAGTTTGGATAATGAAAATTTAAAAAAAAACCTCATTATTAAACACAATTGGTACTCAAATGCTTGCTTAAAATGAAAAAAAAAAACACCTTGAATATATTTGAAATTGCATCTTCCTTCTAAGATATATTCTTGCTTTCTTTTTCTAACAGACATCCTTTCCCAGAAGACATATTTGGTTTCATTACTATGGTGGGATTTCCAGAGTGATAGTACATTTGATCTCAATTTTCCCTTCTGTAAATAACATGTAAAGATGTTCATCTATAAAAGTAGCTATTGTAATATGTTTGCTATTGGCTAGACTTAAAATTATCAGGCTTTTATATCCACATTTATCCTCTTAACATACCTAGAGGTTGGTCATCGGTTATAATTTCACCACTAAATGTATATTAACAACATTAATTGAATTAACTAAACTAACTGAAAATAAACTATTGAAAATACTATTATAATCTCAGAGAAAAAATACTTTTTGGATTAAAAAGGCATTGATTACAATAAACAAAGTCTACCTCCCATATGAAAGGGAGCACCAGTGTCTGTTTCTTTGTTTCAAATGTAGATTTCCATCCATAAGGCACTTCTTTTACATTACGATTATTCACAAATTCATATATTCTTTATTTAACAAATATCTGATGTGAACCTGTCACTTTTGTGTTGCTAAGTGTTGGGAATGCAATGGTTAACAAGATTCTGGTTTCATGGAACTGACAATCTATGACATGAGATAGATACGGATCCAGTAATCAGAGATGATATATAGTATGTGGGATATGTACCATGATAGAGGAGGATCTGATGCTTTGAGATTATAGAACAAAATAAACTAAGTTATACCAGATATTAAACAAGGTTTGGCCAAGAAAACTCAACCTGAGCTCTGAAATGTGAGTGACTGTCAAATAGCAAAAGGGAGATCTCAGGGAGAACATTCTAGATAGAGGTGGAGAAAGAGTAAAGAGCCTAGGAGAGAACACCGTGAATTTGAGAAAGTTTTGAAAGCAGTCCAGCACAGCTGGTCACAGAACCACGGGAATAAAGGATACATATCAGGGAGGAACATAGCCACAAAGTGCCCTGTAACCTCTATGAGGATTTTGTTCCATTCTTAGAGCAAAGAGAAGCCACTGAACAGCTGGAGTCAGATCTGGGCTTCAAAAGAAAAAGGAAAAACAAAACATAGTAAGAAAACTTTTTTTTTAATTTTTTTAACGTTTATTTATTTTTGAGACAGAGAGAGACAGAGCATGAACAGGGGAGGGTCAGAGAGAGGGAGACACAGAATCTGAAACAGGTTTCAGGCTCTGAGCTGTCAGCACAGAGCCCGATGCGGGGCTCGAACTCACGGACCATGAGATCATGACCTGAGCCGAAGCCGGCCGCTCAACCGACTGAGCCACCCAGGTGCCCCTAGAAAACTTTTGTTTTAATCTAGCAAGAAACGATGACAGCTTTAAATATGGTGGTGGCTGTGGAGGTGGAAAAAGGATGGATTCACAAGAGGGAAAAAGTAACACTGAGACGATCTGATGGACTGAACGAGGGATGTGATCAGGGAGTGGGGACGGTCAAGGGTGAATTGTATATCCATGCTTGCACAACTGAGTGAATGAGGATGCCATTCATTAAGGTAACCAACGAACGCTGAAAGAGGGTCTGGCTGTGAGGACAAATTGTGAGTTAGAAACATTAAGTTTGAAGGACTTTAAGCATGTGTATCAGTTAAAGTCCAATGAGAAGACAGAAACACACCCGCAGTTTCAACAGGGAGAATTAACAAAGAATGTTAAAGTAGATACAAATTAAGAAATGAAAGGGTAAAGAGAGACAATGAAGACATCCCAGAGCTGTAAACTGCAGAAACAGCTGCCATCCTTCCAGATGAGGAAATACAAGGAACACCAAGAAAAACGCAGGATTGCAGGGGAGGGTCTCAGAAAACCCAAAAGTCACCTCTGGGAGGGGGGCGGGGTACCTCAAATGGCCTGGAGCGTTTCTGAACTCAAAGACTGGGCTCCTGCAGGCCTGAGAAGTGGACACTGACACCTTTTCTGGCTTCTCTGAGTTGAAGCTCTTCTTCCAAGTATTAGGAAACATGCAAATGGTTTCAGTCGCTGGTGCAGGAAAGACGTTCTGTTGCTGGAGGGAAGAAGCATCCACACTGATAGGAACCTCAAACAAAACGTCAGTCCGTCCATCAGAAGCAAACGCTCACACAGAGAGAAAACAAGATTGAGACTCTTCCTTCCCCCAGCCTTCAGTCAGCCCCTACCCCCCTATTTGCAGAGGCTACGAGGAATCCAGCTGGCCAAGAAGAAATGTGGCTTCAGAACCCCAGACTTGTCACCAAGAAGAGCACAGCGGGTGAGTTTAGAGCTGAGTAAGAGGCAACAACATAATACTTGATGAAACAGCCAAGTGGCAATGACACTCAGGCCAGTGGAGAAACGATCCTGGAACCAGAGTCAATGAAGGCATATCTTAAATTATATATATATATAGAAATCATGATATCAAAGCGTGTCTTAAATTATATATATACTAAAATCATATATATTGAAATCATATATATTGAAATACTTATACAGATATGTACTAAAATATATACATGTGTATATACATATACATACATGTATAAACGTATAAGTATGTATATATATAAATTATGATGACTCAGCTAAGATGACCTGAGGAGGAAGGAAAGAATGAGCGGAGCTGTGTGTTGAGGAAATTGATGCCTGAAAAGCTGAATAAAATGGTCCAATGGACGCTGGGAAGAAGTGACTGTGTTAGTGGCGAGAAAATAAAGCAGGAGAATACTGCGTCAAATTTATAAAAACATGGAAAATACTATTTAAAGACGTAGGGAGTGTTCAAGTTGTTAAATTCTGCTGAAAAGTCAAGTTAAGTGATGAGGCAAAAACAGGCTTTAGATTTCTTATCTAGCAGCTGTCGAGAAACAACTGGCCGTAAGGTTGTGCATGAGTGCCTGGGTGTTTGTATTCGTGCGTGAGTGAGTGTGGGCACGTACGTTTGTACATGTTTATTTTTTCTTGCACTGCAGTAAAGTGCACTGTTTGGCTGAACATCTAGCTTTTTCTGGGGAGCAGTGTGCATGACTCAGAGCCCAAGGTGCCTTCGGAGCAGCCTACACTGGGTACTCCTTAGTATACCTTGGATTCCTGGAGCAAGAGGTATTTTTTCCTTGCTCTCAATTTGACCTCAGGCCATCTTGCCCGGACCTAGTGGTGAGAACGTCTACTCTGCCATGGTTCGGAAGGCTGGTGTGTGCCAGCGCAATGTGGGTGCCTGGTGCTCTGCCCAGACTAAGATTCCATGAGCCTTTGTCCAGGGCAACCGGGATGGCGTCCCGCCAAGCCCCCGCCGACCCTAAATCCGCTTGTACCCAGGCCCAGGGCAGAGTTGCGGCAGCCTGCTCCCTTAGCGAATGGAGGCCCTAGGCAGGTGAGGGTAACATGGTCTGGGGTTGGTGTGGACACAGAGGCAAGTCGTCTTTGGCACGCACTGTACTCACGTCTGCAGGAAGAGCAGAAAGTGGAGGATGGGTGCCAACGCACGGTGGAAGGCGGCCTAAGCGGAAAGGCCACGTGTTATCAGGCAGTCTCCCTCCCGTTCGGGTCTTCTTTGGACCGTACTTAAGATTGCAACTGTGCATTCTGGGTGCTGCTGGCCTTGGACGTTGACAGACACCGTACTGGGCCTCCAGGGGGTTCTGGAAGGGTACAGTTTTGCAGCGGGCCATGCACAGTCCACTCCCCAGTCTGGCCTCGGGCGGCGCCTCAGCGAGATGGCGTCCTCGCATATCCGCCCGGGGCCCTTGACGCCAGGCGCCCCGCGCTGGGACTCAGCGACTTTGACTGCAGGGTGGTTGAGGAGCCCATGAGCACCGCAGATTGCGTGGTAAGTGGCGTGAACCAAACTCCGCACACGAGAACCTGCCCCACCTGGGCACGGACGTGCTTCTCATCCCGGGAGTCACGGGGCCGCGTGCATCTCCTGAGATCTCGCGAGAATATGCTGCTTCTGGCCGCGTGGTCTCGGGGTCGCGTGGTCTCGGCGCTGCAGTCGTGAAGCTGCTTCCGCCTTTGTCGGAGGCCGCCGGGTGTTCAGCAAGTCCCAGCCCATCCTTCGCAACTTCGGAAAGAGCTCTTTTGGAGGTGATGTGAGCAGCGCTGACCGAAGGGAGTTAAGAGGTGAGTCCACGGAGGAAGCAAGACGAGACAAAACTTTTCGTAACTCCTATTGTTAATGGAAAGGGCCACGTGGTAGCTAATGGGGGTATGGAATGGAGAGGTTTCTTGGTTTGGGTTTCAAAATGTGACAAAGTTAAGTTTAGCCATTCAACGAAGTTCTCCAAATGAGCAGAAGGAAGAGAGAGTTAGTAATGGAACACAACTGAGAAGGTAGGTGGCTCTGGAAATGTGAAGTACCAAGGGAAGGAAGAATATTTAAAATATATATATACATATAATAAAAAACTTTATATATGCATATGTAGATTCTTGTTAAACAATTGCTTTTGTAAATCAGGTAAGAACATTCACACTGCGTTTTACTAATTACCTAATGACCTTTATCTGTGCTTTGCGGTTTTTCACGTTGATTAGAATTACTATCAGGAGTCATTGCGTTCAGCCTAACGACTTTAGTATTCCTTATAAGGGTTATCTGCTACCGACAGATTCTTTCAGTTTTTATTTGGGAATGTCTTTATTTTGTCTTTGTTTTTGGGAAATAGGATTCTTGCTCGACAGGTGTTTTCTTTGAGTGCTTTAAATAGTTAATGCAGCTGCCTTCTGGGTTCCATTGTGTGTTCATAGATGTCAGATGTTGAAATTAAATATTTTGGACCTCATTAAATGACTTCATATAAGCTTTCATGTTAAATTTTAAATTGATCTTGAAAATAAGAAAAAATTTTCTTTTGAAATTTTACACAAACTGGAAGGAAGGCTACAGATTGAGCCAAGGGGTCGTTATAAAATAAATGCAAAAGGGTAGTTGTAAAATACATATCACAGAGATGAAAAGTACAGCACAAGGAACATAGTCAATAAAATTGTAATAATGATGAAAATGGTAACTACACTCTTCCTGGTGAACACTCCATAATGTATAGAGTTGTCAAATTAATATGTTGTACACCTGAAACTAATATAACACAGTGTATCAATTTTACTTAATAGATGTGTAGTTACTGAAACTTCTTTCATCAGCCAGTAAGATTAGCTTTCTAGATAGACCCTTCTTTACAAGTCGTTTTTCCTTGAGAAAAATCTCTCACAAAACAATAGGAAGTACTGTATGAAATTTCTGAAAACACTTCAGCAATATGGACCCATAAGTGTATGTCAATACTTTGTTTCCTAAAGTTTGTTTCATAGAGGAGTAATCCTGTCAGAGGGTACCTTGAGAGAATTACTGGCAAAATAAATTTGTGAAATTCTACCTTCTCAATCTCCTTTGAAATTTTTCCATCTTAGAAGTTCTGCAAAGTATTACACTAATAATTCTGTTTAACTTTGTCTATCTTAAAAATTTTTGCAAACCTATGTGAGCAAAGAACCCTTTATTCGTAGAGTATATTAGTTACCCATGAGCTAGTGTTCTGTGGACCACACTTTGGAAACCGTGGCCTGAAAGAAGAGTCAGTTAACAAGCTATACGTTGGATAACCTACCACCCACATCAACTGAAAAGCAGTTCAGAATCCTCTCAATGCGCCTGCTTTCAGAAAAGTTTCTTACTAGGATATATGCAAAATTTTCTCTGGATCCTCAATTTCATTTTTACTCTAATAATTCAGTTATAATGACAGATGGAATGCAAATCTGCTCAAAAGTTAGTTCTTTTGTTGAGTCCAAGATACAATACTTCTTGTCATCTCCTCTTCCTTTACTTCCTCCTTTTTCGCCTTCATGATTCCTGAGTAAAACGATACATGAAGATAATGCTACTTTAAAACTATTGCCTTCTGTTCTATAGTTTACCTCATCCTGGATACTTCCCTTATTTCACAAGAAGTAACTATGCTTCCATATAAAAATCACCCTCCCTCCTCTGGGCACATGAAGACCATAGATTTTGCTTAAGCAAAGTCACAAGGTCACCATTCCCCTAAGCATCCTGAAGTCCCATTGGTCAGTGACAGTTCTTTGCCATCTTGTTTGGTCCACTTGTACAAAAGCTAATGGTAGTGGTTTGTTCTACCTATTTCATTGACTTGTCTTCTGAAATCACCACTTATCTCGTAACAGTAACACATAATAACAGAAAATTGATAGTTTCACCTTTGCCTCAAATTGTAATGTGTTGTAAAGATGCATGAAATTTGCAGTATTCCAAAAACAATGTTGCCTTCTTATTGGCAACTAATTGGCTGCTATGTTATAGTGTGATACCTGCTTGGCCCACACCTCTCCTGCTGGCAATGCAAGAGGTGTTCTACTTCCGTTCTCCCTTTCGGTGTGTTTCATTATTTAAGCCAAGAGAATGGTCACTCATTGGATGTTCTTGGCAACTCCAAGGCACAGATGCTGGGCTCTCACGTTTATCTTTTTTCCAACAGGAGCCATATGGAAAGAAGTGCCTAATTTCTTGGCTAGGAGCCAGTCAAGCTTTTTATGAAGCCTACTTGCTAGATTTTGTGGCAGCCACAAGTTTACTTTTGTGCTTAGTTGCATTGTTAAATAGCTGATGATTACTTCTGGTTATTTTTTGATGGTGGGCTTCTTACAGAGTGATTTTAATTCGATTTCATTCATACATAAAGAACAATGCTAGTTCTTTATCTTCATAGATAAAAAGAACATTCCCGATTCTTTATCTATTTTATACTCTTACCTTACCTTTAGCCTAGGATTTGTGTTGTATATTATACCACTAAATTTTTGCCATCCTTAAGTAATAAATATGAAATGGAAAACTAGAATTTAAAAATTTTAGGAATTTTTCTGTGTAAAATAAAACAATGGATATTTGTATTTATCTGAACTTCCATACTCCTTTGGTATAAATATCAGACATGGTCTTTGACATGAAATATCATCCAGGCCAATTAAAAACCATTCTGGGGGGCGCCTGGGTGGCTCAGTTGATTAAGCGTCTGACTTCCGCTCAGGTCATGATCTCGCGATCTGTGAGTTTGAGCCCCGCATTGGGTTCTGTGCTGACAGCTCAGAGCCTGGAGCATGTTTCAGATTTTGTGTCTCCCTCTCTCTCTGCCCCTCCCCCACTCATGCTCTGTCTCTCTCTGCCTCAAAAATAAACGTTAAAATTTTTTTTAAACCATTTTTGATAATAAATGTCCTATTGCCATAACTGATCCTGGTGTTAGAGTAAATGAACAGACAAAATCTTAAATGGTGACCCAGGTAAAAAAGCAACTAATTTCTTGGAGGTTTTACCATTTGGACTGTGAAAAGGGGGACCAGTGAGGCAAAGTGATAAAGATGGATTCACTGGGAGGAGGAAGGGGAGCAGAGGAGTTTCCGATGATATTGTTACGATATAGGCTGTCCAGGTTTGAAAGGGGCCTGTATGCCACCCTCAGGGATTTGGACTTAACGATGCTCTTGTAAGCAGCGCAAACCGCTGAGAGCTATGGCAAGAAGGTTCACATACACGTTTTAAAATTATGAGGGACAGATTGGTTTTGGGTGATGCAAGCAGGAGATGCTCCAGTTGAGAAATCATTTCAGTAGTTCGGGATGGAGCTAATAAGGGTTTCGGTTAAAACAGCAGTAGTGGAAGGGTGATAATTGGTAGGGTTTCCAAAAATATTCAGGAAAAAAAAACAAAACTACTGAGGACAGCATGCTAAATGCATTTCACAGAACATTTCCCTTCCTGACTCTATGACAGAGCAGTGTGACTAATAAACCTAACGTTAGACTCAGGAATAAAATAGTGCTTCAAGAGGCCTTGAATTACCTACAGGAGAGACCACAGAGATCTTTCTGTTGTCTAGGCAGCCTGTTCAGGAAAAGGGAAGCTGCCTGAGACAGCCGGAACTAGTGTGTTCAGAGCAAAGCCCCCTTGCCAGTCATCTGAAAGAAGGCTGTCTTCACCCTCTCTCCCTACTCTTTTCTCCTTCCCCTTTGCACCTGCTGAGACTGGGGAGTGAAAACAGGAGGAGGGGTTTCAATTTGGAAACCTTGCTTGTTGGGTTACCAGAAGTAATATTAAGCATTGCGGCTATAGCAGGGTCCCAGAAGTCCATCAGCTTTGCCTCCTAGATAATTCTTGAAGCAAACTGAAGATAAAAATGAAAGTGTAAATCATTCAAAAATTAACTAAAAATATAAACGATACTAGGATATATGGTTTAGAAGTAAAACTATGTTGTTTTTTTTTTTAATTTTTTTTAACGTTTATTTATTTTTGAGACAGAGAGAGACAGAGCATGAACGGGGGAGGGGCAGAGAGAGAGGGAGACACAGAATCGGAAGCAGGCTCCAGGCTCTGAGCCATCAGCCCAGAGCCCGACGCGGGGCTCGAACTCACTGACCGCGAGATCGTGACCTGAGCTGAAGTCGGACGCTTAACCGACTGAGCCACCCAGGCGCCCCTAGAAGTAAAACTATGTTAAGAGGAAATTCAGAGACATGTTATTTTATCATAAAGACTAACAATGGTTTCAATATATAACATGAAAGCAATGTTTATGTAAAGACAAGTTAGTTATATACTATTCAGATGAAATGAAGAAGACAAACTAGTAAAATAAGCAAAATTTAGCTCTTTGAAAAAATAGAAAAGTGCTTGACAAACCTGATAAAATAAAATCACACACCAGAATAAACAAGAAATGGAATATAAATTGATTATATAGTCACAGATACAGGAAGTGTTAATAGTATCAGCCCAATTGACCCAAGAAGAGTGAGAAAATCAGACTATATAGAAATTGGAAAGATTGAGACTAATCCCATAAAAATAAGATATAACACGCAGAGTTTTCCAGCTGATTTCTAATTTAACTTAACAAATATATCTGTGTTTTAAACTATTAAAAGACACACAAACAATAGTTTCCCAACTTGTTTTTAAACCCATCATGTACCTAAATTGTAGCCATGTTAAAGTTATACAAAAATGTGTCATTTTATTTACAAACAAGAACTTTCTAAGTAAAATTTGAACAAATCAAATTCAGTAAATATACTCATATGCCATGACCAGGTGGGGTATTCCAGAAGTTAAAGGTGTTTTCAACACTAATATTTTGCTGTGTTTGTTAATGTATTATAATTTATTAAATTATTAGCAATAAAAATTTAACAAAACATACAGTTTCAAAATATTAAAAAAAAATTTATTGCTGAGACAGAGACAGAGCATGAATGGGGGAGGGGCAGAGAGAGGGAGACACAGAATCAGAAGCGGGCTCCAGGCTCCGAGCTGTCAGCAGAGAGCCTGACACGGGGCTCGAGCTCACAGACTGTGAGATCATGACCTGAGCCGAAGTCGGACACTCAACTGACTGAGCCACCCAGGTCCCTCAAGATAGTTTTAAAGCTCAGCTACCATTCTTAATATGTTTTTCAAGTAAAATAAGAGACACCCACCTAAGTATGAGCATCTTTTTCCAAAAATATCTGAAATATATTGTTTCAAATACTCAACTGTGTCTGTTCAAGTCAGTAATGAGAAAGAAGCCTGTGTATGATTGTAGACATGGAAAAACTCAAAATACGTAATTAAAAACTAATAAGCAGTCACCTGTTCAAATTAATAAGAGACTTTGATAAAGCACCTACACAAACATCATAAATATGTAAAAGTCTATAGACTTTCTATAATAACAAACACTTTGAAATGGAAATGAGAGAAAAAAGAGCTCAATAACATCAAAACTAAAAACTCAAAAGTATAGGATTTAGTATGAAGATAATCACCAAACTTTATTGAAAAGTAAAAAAAAAAAACAAAAACTGAAAGAGCAGAAATAAATATCATCTTTCTGGATAGAGCTAGTGTTAAAAATGCCAGTCTTACACAGATTCACAATTTCAGTCAGAAATCTAAATTGTAACTTAACTGAAATGGCTTTAAAGTCCACAGGAGAAAATATTAGAATTTCACAGAATAATTTGGGAAAATGGTGGCAAAGGGACACTCTCCTTGACAGATAATGAAATGTATTGACTTCAATCAGGTTTTGTAGTTACAGCCACAAAAGCCAACTCTGGCAAATATAAGTAGGAAATTCATTATTGATGATCTCAGGTAGCAAATATGATCTCAGGTAGGAGAGAAGGTTTGGAGGCTCTGCCCCTTGGGTCATCTCCTAAGAATATATGTATAGAGGTTCTGTGGAAAAAAAAAAAAAGGCAAAAACAAACAAACAAAAAAACACACACACAAGAACAGACACAACTCAGCCAACATAGAATAGGGAGACAGAAATTTGTGTCAAGGGTCTATGGAGACATGGATTGGGATACCAAAAGGCTATGTAATAGGAATAAAAATGACCCACAATAGTCAAGCCATTGAGAGGTACTGAAGCCTTTGAATCATTTTAGTCTGTAAAGTGAATGAAGTTGATATAGGGTAGTCAATGTCCTCATTGCCTGCCAATATTGTAAATAGGTAGTTTTCATGAGGAAACATACCCTTCCATGACCCAAAATATTTCTGTAGTTACTCATATACTGTGTCTAATGCCAAATCAAAACTAATGTACGTGAAAAGACAATAAAATATGACTGAAAACTAAGAAAAACTAACACAGTAAAATTAAGCCACAGATTCAAGCATCACCTATGGATCACTTTTAAGATTTTAAAACTTCTAGTTATGCTTTTTAAACTACTGAAAACCAGACTAAAGGACATCTTAAAGCAGCCAGGGATATGAAATAACATTCCGTTCAAAGAGTAACATAAACAGGGTAACTAGCTTTTTTTAAATGAAAAAACGGACCTAAAAAGGTAACAAGAGTAACCCTGAAAGAAAATAACTGGTCACCAAGAATTCTATACCATGAAAACAAATCCAGGAAGAAATTAAGGTTAAAAAACATGTTTGGACAAACCAAAACTGAGATTTTTCTAGCAGGAAACCTGTTGTGGAAACTTACATATGAAATTAAAATGCAAAAACAATAGCACATAATTTGTTAGCATCTGGAACATATAAGTAACGTGTTCTAGTATTCTTGCATTACCTGCTAACAGAAAAACTCAATTACATCAGTTTTAGTAAGCAAAGGATAAGACATTTATTCTGTTAGCATAACCACCAAAATAATAGTAAAATATAGGGGCGCCTGGGTGGCTCAGTCGGTTAAGCATCCGACTTCGGCTCAGGTCATGATCTCACGGTCTGGTCGGTGAGTTCGAGCCCGGCATCAGGCTCTGTGCTGACAGCTCAGAGCCTGGAGCCTGTTTCAGATTCTGTGTCTCCCTCTCTCTCTGACCCTCCCCCGTTCATACTGTCTCTCCCTGTCTCAAAAATAAATAAATGTTAAAAAAAATTAAAAAAAAATAGTAAAATATAGAAATACCAACCTAATAGGGAAAAATTGAATATTGAAAAATATTCAGTTGATAAAGTAGAAGAAGAGAGAAAAGAGCATAGAACAAGTAGAACAAACAGAAATTAAATAGTGGGGAAATAGATTTAATCCTACATATAGCAGTAATATACTAACTGTAAATGAAAGACTGTTCCAATTAAAAGATAAAAATGGCCAGGCTGGATAAAAAATCAAAACCCATCATGTGTTTCTTGAAAGAAAAACCTCTAAAATAAACTAAGAAATAAAATTTTAAAAATATGGAAAAATTATATTCTGCAAGACATTGGTTTAACTGTTAATACCAGACACAGGAGATTCAAGGAAAAAATCATTACTTGAGCTAGAGGCACATTTCATAAGCATGAAAATTGCATTTTGCCAATATATGAAAATTTTAGCCTTTTATATGCCTAAAATATAGCATAAAATATAAAAAACAAAGATTAGTAACTAGGAGAAACAGATTAATTCATAACAGTGAGCAGTTTTGTTTTTTTTTTTAATATATGAAATTTACTGTCAAATTGGTTTCCATACAACACCCAGTGCTCATCCCAAAAGGTGCCCTCCTCAATACCCATCACCCACCCTGCCCTCCCTCCCACCCCGCATCAACCCTCAGTTTGTTCTCAGTTTTTAACAGTCTCTTATGCTTTGAGTGAGCGGTTTTAGCACAACTCCTCTCCATACAGACAAAATAAAACAGTAATGATATGAAGCTTGAAACAACACACTACTGGAAATACATAGACCATCCAACATCTGCAGAATATGCATTCCATTCAAATGTATATGAAGCCTTTTTAATTGATCACATGCCGCATCACAAAGCAAATCTCTACGCATTTCAAATGAAATAAAACATTTATAGTATGTTGCTAATCATGGTGTGATTAAGCTGGAATTTCACCACAAAAAGACCACTAAGAAAACTGTACGTTTGGAAATTCTAAAAAATTACACTCTTAAACTGTCCATGATTCAAGGAAAAAATGAAAACAAAATCCTAAAGTATTTATAAATAAATGATAATAAATACACTTGATATTTATAGCTCTTTAGTGCAACTAAAGTTTTGCTATGAGGAAAACGTATAGTCTTAAATATGTATATTGAGAAAAATAGAGTGCTGAAATTATTTACCCAAAAATCTATTTACGAAAGTAGAGATGGACAGCAAATTGAAATCAAATTGACAGGTAATAAAATAATAGAAAAATCAGAAATGAATAAAATGTAAATACTCAATAGAGAAGATTAGCAAAGAAAGACTTTCATAGAAAGTCTGATAAAATTGATAATTCTCTGAAAGACTAAGGTAAAATGTGACATGTTCCAGAGCCACCAGGGTGACTTGGTTAGGCATCTGACTGGCTCTGGTCAGGATCTCAAGGCTCCTGAGTTTAAGCCTGAGTCAGGCTCTGTGCTGACAGCTCAGAGCCTGGAGCCTGTTTCAGATTCTGGGTCTCCCTCTCTCTTTGCCCCTCCCCAACTCGTGCTCTCTCTCAAAAATAAACATTTTAAAAACTGCAATGTTTCCAAAAAAGGGGAAATAAAGAAGGCTGTCTACTAGATCACAGAGAAATTAAAATAATCATAAGTGGTTCTGATGAACAAATTATGCTAGTAAATTTGAAAGCTAAATAAAATAGTAAAATCCTAGAAAATACAAGTTAGGAAAACACAACAGAAGTAATAGAAAATCTGGACATGTTATAAATACTAAATTCAATTTCTAATAAAAAATCCTTCTGTAAAAGAAAGCTTCATTAGTAAAAATCTTAAGAAAAAAGTATTATGGCAACTTTACAAAGTTAAGAGAACATGCAATGGTAAATAAAAAATGTTATGGATTTAATGGAAAAAGAAAATTATAGATGAATCACAATATTAAATTTGACTTAAGATTGTAAACGTAGCATTACTAAGTTAAAACAAGAAATAATTAGCAAACAGATTCGTCCAAAAATGTAATTTCATCCAAAATCCTAAACTCAATTAACATAATTCCCTAGATTCACAAATTACAGAGGAAAAGTAATATCATCTCAGCTGGTGAAAAAGCATTTGATAAATTTCAGTATCAATTCTCGATTTAACAAAAAATAACAAACTACAATTAGGAATGAGTTTTCTTTTTGCTAAGTTTCTTTATTTTGAGAGAGAGCAAGAGCGTGAGTGGGGAATGGACAGAGAGAGAGAGAGAGAATCCTAAGCAGGCTCTGCTCTGTCAGCACAGATCCCAACCAGGGGCTTAAACCCATCAACTGTGAGATCATGACCTGAGCCCAAACTGAGTCAGAGGCTTAGTGGACTGAGCCACCCAGGTACCCCAGGAATGACTTTTCTTAATCAGGTAAAGAGTATATAGAAAACACTTACGGGTAGCAACCTCTTGGAGGTATTGTTTAATTGCTACTTTTCAACATTTATTGACCTTGAAGTAACTGTAATAAGACAAAAAAAGTTATAGAGATTTTAAAGTATATTAAAATATATTTGCAAGCAGATGTGATTGTATCATAAAAGTAATAGATCCCTTATTAAAAAAAACTTAGTTTAGCAGATAATATAAAAAAAATCACTTTTATGAGCGTTGAGGAGGGCGCCTGTTGGGATGAGCTTTGGGTGTTGTATGGAAACCAATTTGACAATAAATTATATTTAAAAAATCACTTTTATATTTCAGAAATAAATAGAATGTGAAAAAATATATAATTTATAATTAGAGCCCAAAAATGTAAGAGAAAATACAATAAAATATATAGAAGACTTTGATATAGAAACTTAAGTAACATTATTGAAGAAAATCAAAGAAGGGAATAGACCATATTTGTATCTTGGGAAGCTCAATAATACAAAATATGTCAATTGTTCCCAAATCAGTTTGTATATATTGAATATGATTTCAGTCAGAACGCCAGTGTATGTGTTCATGTATGTGTTTAAACTTATGAAGTATTCTAAAAAATAGAAAAGACCAAAAGTGCTTAAGACACTCTTGAAGATGAAAAAATATAGGAGGAAATGCATAAACACCTATGTACATTTGTTTGAAACTAATTAAGACAATATGGTATGAAAATCTATATTTTATGTGTACATGTATATATGTCTGTGTATATAGACATATACAAAAAGTTGAAACCTATAATGCATTTCTTGAAAGAAGAATCTATCTTTATACCTACATACACAGATATATATATAGACAGACATATATGGTGGCATTGAAGACATTACATATGCTTACCAGATTTTTCTTTGGACACTCGAAAAAATCATTACAAAACTGTATCTAAACAACTTAGTGTTAGGACAGAAATAGAACAATTAATTAACCCAGTGGAACAGATGGACTCATAGAACAACATGTGATTGTGTGTTCAGTGTGTATTTGTGTGATAATTTAGCATGTGATACAGGTAGCATTTTCAAATCAATAATGATAGGACAGATCATTGAATTAAGTGGTGTTAGCATACATGACTATAGCTTTAGAAAAATAAGATGGACTTACATTATTATTTCAAAATACTAAAAAATATTCTAGATACTATATATATCTAAGACTAAAGATGAATTTAAGTACTTTTAAAAATCTCAAAAACTATTAAAATTGTACAGACAAAATCATATTTACAAATTTGGGGTAGGAAAACTCATATGACACAAAATTTAAAATCACAAAGGAACATTTTGCTATGACCAGACAATTCACAGGAAATTTTAAAAAATAGCATAAATAGACAACAAAAATAATAATGAAAATAATAGCATATGCTGAGACAGGAAATAAAATAAAATAATAGTAGCATAAACAGACAAGAAACAATAACACCAATAAAAATAAACAGTAGCATATTCTCAAATAATCAAGGAAGTACAATCAAAACCGTGAGATGAAACTTACCCTATCCTACTTTAAAATTTCAAATGATCAATAATATCAAGTATAGATGAGAATGTACCTAAATTAGTTATTTCCTGTATTAGTATATATTTAGGGCTATCTATTAAATTTATGTGCTGCTACTTTTTTGCTAATTCTATAATCAAACAATTCCACTTTGAGGTATTTACATTAGAAAAATAGTATGTTAGCACACAGGCAAAAGAAGGAAATTCATTGTAAGTTGTTTGTAATAGTGAAAACAAAGCAGTCTAAATGGATATCACTAATAAACTATGGAACACTGAAACTATAGATTTTTAGGTAGCTATAAGATTTCTGATTCCTTCAGCACTTAGTATCCATCAAGTAGGTCTTACCTTTGCATGCCTCCTGAGACAGACCAATGCCCCAGGGTAAAATCCACAGCTCTTGGTTATACTCTAAGGTGAATGAAGCATGCCAGAGAAGGGCCTTAGAGGGATTCTTGGCCCCAGACAGCCCGAGGATTCTGTCCCATTGCCTCAAACCATTAGCAACAGGTACTGAGACCATCTTATGCTGTTCCTGGCCTGCCATACTCTGAGAAATGCAACCTCCCAGCTCACCTTTTTGAATGCTTATCATCTCTGAATTCCTGCCTGGAAATCTGTCACCATGTTGTTGGACCATGAATACTATTTAGTAATTAAAAAAAAAAAAAAAAAATTCAGGCTCTTTAGGTTGTCTGTAACAAGAGAATCAGTTATTCTTACCTAGTAATGCCTTGCCAAGAAACTGGAAATGCCTTCAATCTTTATGGTTTCTGTATATGACTTCTGTATTCGTGTCTTTTTTTTTTTTCATCCCTAAAACTGTTGACTGGGTGTTTTTCTTTTTTCCTTATCACAGAGATAAGTCACAAAGACTTGTCTATTTTATTAGTCTTTATGAAATATCATTTGTTTACTCTCTTGATCAATGCTGTTGTGTGCTTAGTTTTACATTCTTTCATTTCTGTTCTTATTTTTCCCTCATTCCACTTTGTATTTCTATTGAAATACTAACTTTATAACTCATTTTCAACCTTCATTCCTTACCGTGTAGACGTTTAGAAGCCTAAATGTTCTTTGAAATTCCTGTTTTGACTTTTTCATAAATTTAATCTTTACTATTTTTATTATAATTAAAGTTGAAAGTGTTTTAAAACTTACGATTATTTTACTAATAAGTTATGTATTTATATGGTCTGAAATTTTTAACTGTATGTTTCTTTAAAAAAATTTTTTTTTTTTTTAACGTTTATTTATTTTTGAGACAGAGAGAGACAGAGCATGAACGGGGGAGGGTCACAGAGAGAGGGAGACACAGAATCTCAAACAGGCTCCAGGCTCTGAGCTGTCAGCACAGAGCCCGACGCGGGGCTCGATCCCACCGACCGCGAGATCGTGACCTGAGCCGAAGTCGGACGCTTAACTGACCAAGCCACCCAGGTGCCCCTAACTGTATGTTTCTTAAGTGTTAACTTTTTGTTATTGATTTTAAACTTAATTGCACTGTGGTCCTCGTATGTGCCTATTCTTTTGAGATTTATTGACTTACTCTGTGTCATGTAAATGGTCATTTGAAAAATACCCATCTTGGGGCGCCTGGGTGGCTCAGGCGGTTAAGTGTCCAACTTCAGCTCAGGTCATGGTCTTGCGGTTTATGAGTTCGAGCCCCGCATCGGGCTCTGTGCTGACAGCTCAGAGTCTGGAGCCTGCTTCAGATTCTTTGTCTCTCTCTCTCTCTGTCTGCCCCCTCCCACCACACTTTGTCTCTCTCTCAAAAACAAACATAAAAAAAAATCCATCTTTGCTTGGGAAAATATGTATAATTGGATACAGGGTTATAAATAGATACATGAGGTCAATCGTGCTGATAATAAATCTGATAATAATAAATCAAATAAATCTTTTATAGCATCCTTGATTCTCTCCTTAACCTACCAGTAAGTTTTCAGAGATAGTGAAATCTCTCATTATGATGATGGTTTTGCCCATTTTTTCCTATAGTTATATCAGTTTTTGCTATATCTATTTTTAGAATATTTTAGGCTTATGAAATTTAATTAAAATGCTTGGCATGAGCTTTTGCCCTAAATAATGGATTTTATATTATATTTGTTTCATAGTAAGGTAGCTATACCCACTTACTTTAGGTTGATATTGTTCTATGTGTTTGTCCTTTTACATTTAATATTTATGTTTCCTTCTATTTTAGTTTTATGTCTTACAAACAACATATTGTTGTGTTTTGTTCTTAAATGTCACTGTTTTTATTTTGTTTATTTTTCTTCCCCATGCTGTTGTTTTGTTTGCTCTTTGGCCCTTGAAGAGTGCTCTTGCTTTCTACCAGCTCCACAGTATAGAGACACATATGTTTTATCTAGGTTCTTCTTGCATGTTGCAGCCAGCGTCTTCCACCTGCTCTTGAAAAAAAAAATGTTTTTTTCCTTATCACATGTGCCTCCCTGTGAGGGATGCTTTCTATTCACCACCTCTCCTCCCCTTGGACTGAGATTATGTAGGGTTGGCTTCTTGACCACTGATGTCTGTTCTCACATATTAGAAGCACATAATTGCATTGCCTACCTTCACCATGCAAAGCCCTGGGTTACACCTGTAGAGTAAGATGATATTTAGATATGATTCTTGACCTTAGACATCTGTCTGAAATTTTCTTGTGCTATCTATGTAACATGCTGCTGCCTCTAATTAGCATGTATGCTTTGACATTAGTAAGCTTTTAATTATTAAGATTGTTCTTTGTTAGGTAACTTGTTTATGCTACTGTATGAATATATTGTAATGTATTATATCATAGTTCATAAGAATTTAATCTTACATATACTGTATATTATACACAATATTTAAACTATGAAATTCTCTATAATTTTGTTTAAAATATGTACATTTTACCCATCTGTATATATTTATCCATGTACATGTGTATATATGTGGGTATATACATACACATACATATATAGGTAGATAGATATACTTTATGTATATATATATGTAATTTCCAACCATCTTCTAGACTTTGGAAAAAGGATCCAAAGACATTAACTTACAGAGAGATGCTAACACAATATTCATTACTAACCATATTTTAGACTTTGAAGAGAAACCATCTCATCAGAAAAGATGTCCATTGTTGTTTGAATCAAGCTGAGCTAGAATTTCCAGAAAGGGAACAGTGAAGGAAATTACTTCAAGTGTTTATGTACAAGCAGGGCTTCAGATCAGGAAGAAATCATTTATGCACAAAGAAATACAAAGCTTTCATTTTGCCTCTTTTCCTGGTGTATTGGAAAGGTCCAGTTCAGATTCAAGTTACTAATGAAAATTTACACCTTTCCTCACCTGATAGGTTTACTGATTCCCTTACTAATCCACATAAAATTAGTATATTGAGCCCTCTTAAGTGTTAATTCTTTTAAACATAGTCTCCAATTAACACCATCTCTGCAGGTTAGGAAGCATCATGTAGCATCTATCCATCTGCACCATTCAAACATCTTAGAAATAGTGTGTTTCTCAGGTACCACCTTTCATCCATTTATAGGTCTTTGTGTCGCAGACTAGGGGTCTGGAGTTCCCTCTTGTCCAGAAAGAGAGCGGACACAGAATTGAATACAAGAGAGGCTAATGTCCAAAAGGAGTCAAGAGCCACAGAGAGTAATACAGTTTTGTCTCTGTATTTATTGAACTCACAAGATACTACCCTCACAGTGAACATAAAGAGAACAATATCTTACACATGTGAACATGGAGAATACAATCAGATAAACGTGTGTGTAAGAAGCAAAGGGTCTGGGGGGCAAGTGGAGCTTGTGATCTAAACACAATAGTATACTGGCATCAGATGGAAAGTAATTTCCTGCAGGTGATATAACAAGTTACTCATGATCCCATTATAGTATCTCACTAGTTCACCTTGGGTGCTTTCACCCCATGGTGGTGGCTTTCCCTCCTAAGCTTTTTTCTAGTGCATTTATGTAGGTAGAACCTATTTCCCCACATCTTGAATGACATTCAGTCATGTTGGGACCCTGTCACAACCTGTTCCCGGAAGGCATAAGGAGTAGGGACTAGCCTCTGTAGAACTCTTTTGAGTCTAATGATAAGACTCCTATCATAATAGTCGAGGCTATAAATCCTGCTCTGAGGCTATATGTGCCTTTTTTCTTTCTTTTGGCAAAAATGAGTATAAGTTCAAATCAGTTGGTCGTACGCTCTATTCATTTTCTGAAGAGGTGGGAAATAGGAGAAAGTCCAGTTTATCTAACAAGTTGGAAAAAGGTCCTGTATTTCCACCTTCACAGTGACTTTGATCTTTTGGCTGTATATAAAACAAATCAACATAGGGAAACAAATTACAATTTTAAAAAAAGTAAAAATATTAATTCTTCCACAGATACCCACCTGTGCTAGGTTCTTATTCCCATAGCATCTGGTCAGGACATGAAACATAGCTACTACATTTCTTTGACATCAGATAACCCAAGATGGGTACAAAGGGTCCAACTCCATCAGAATTAGTGGTTTAGCAATTTTATATGTTAATCCTTTAAACTCTCCTATGATTTCAACACAAAAGACAACAGTAATGCAAATCATACAAACAGTAAGGCATATCAAAAGAGTTTATTCTTATTGTTTTAAAGGGAATCATGTCTAACCAATACAAACTTAAAAATATGGAAAATTAGAAGTACAATCAATAATTTATGCCCAAAAATAATGTGTGTTAACACTGTGTTTATAGAATTCCTACTTTACCCGGTTTACCTTGTACCTATATTTTTTCCCCTGGGCCTCAAAATCCTTTTGTTAATAGTAAGGTCAGATAGAGCAGTATTTTTATATTTCCAAATTTCACAGAATTAAGTTCTTAGTTTCAATTCACCTCTTATTTTGGTAGAGTGCATCTTCAAACTTTTTTTTTTTTTTTTTTTTTTTCCCCCAATGCCGATCCTCAAACACTTTATCTTAGTGTAGACTCTGGAGCCAAAATGCCTAGATTGAATTCTGGTTCCTATGCATTATCAGTATGGGTTTAGTTACTTAACTTTTCCTGAAATTGGACACATCTATTGATGTGATAAAAATAGTACGTATTTCACAGGTTTGTTGCAAAAATTATATGAGTCCATAAGTATAAACTCTTTGAAACAGGGACTAATATATAGTGAGTTCTATTTAAGTGTTACTGTTTTTTGTTTTATGATTTAAACTCTCATTTTGTTATTTTCAGTTACTTTTAAACACAAGTGACACCTTAGCACACTATAACATTTTTAGATCACTATGTTCCTTACTTTGAAACTGAGCCTGCCCTATCTTCATACTCCATATTTTGGAGACTTTGGAGGCAGTTTAATTTATATTTTTACACTTTTGAGGAAGAATGAAACAATCTGTTTTTAACATTTAATCATGTGTTTGTGTGTATTTTAACACCTAAATGTGTACAATTCTTTATTCCTAGAATTCATTTTTTCTAGTATGAACAGATGTATGTATCTTTTCCCCATTGGTTTTGCCAAACTCCATCAAAGGTTTTATTTGTATATTAATTGTTTTCAGCATAATAAAAGTTTCTTTTAATTTTTTTTTTATTATTGATTTTGTGTCAACTGATTTTGAATATCTTTCATTCCAAATGTTCCTTGGAAACCTTTATAATTCACAGACTGAATATTTACTCTTCCAGTTTTCTCTCATAGTATTTTATCTCTATTCTTTTTTATCCCCCACCCCATCACTCTTGTTGATATTCTTGTTACTCTTCCCATATGACAACTTTGCTTGTCCACAGTATCAGTTCAATTCTCACATGCACCCAAGGTCTTTTTGGGTCCTTCCATCACATGTCAAAAGGTCCCATAATCACATTTTTATCTCCTATATGACAAGTATGGGAGATGCCCCCTGAGAAGCAGCATCTGGGGCAAACCCGGAGAGAATCTAAGAAACTCCCTCTACTGCCAGTGGGTTCTCACTGTTTAGGTCTAGAGGAACCAAGAGACAGCATGGCCCCAAATCCCTCCTCCTCTTCTCAGATAGGAAGTGGCATTGGGTTTTGGTTTTTGTTTTCTTTTCTCTCCTCCTCTGAATTTTAAATGCATCAGGAGATACTTCTGATTACTTCAAGATCCTAAACTTTGCTGAGAAGCAGTGGTCCACTCCTTGGTGGATGAGGTGGGCGCCTTAAATGAAGATTAAGGTATTGTCTTCATGGGATATTAGGGAGTAATTGTGGGTTAATAGACAGCCAGAAGCCTTCAACTCTGGGAAGTATTTGTTCAGGAACCAATAGGTGTCTTCTCGCTCTGCTTTTGCTAGTGGCTTATTTTCATTTTGAAAATCCCTCTACTCACGGTGGTTCTGTGAACCCAAGGAAATCATGTCACTCGTACTTGATGAGTGAGAGCAGCACAGCCGCCAGGCCACAGTGATTGCTTCAGAGATGGGCATGTTATCGCTTCAGAGATAATAAATCATGAAAATTTTGTTAAACCCTCTGAAATAGTGCAAGGAACCATCCCTATATGGGCTTGAAGCTGAGTTTACTGCCACTCTAGCTGATACATCGAGTTTGAAACCAGCATAGAAGGAAGAAACCAAGTTCTGAGTGCCTGTGTGAACCATGAATCCAACTGTACTTGAATCTACCCCACCCCAAGTCTACCCAGTATGTGAAACAGCCCATCACCTGTTTGTTCAGCAAGTCTTTGCTGGATTGACTGTGTTTTATTTGAAGAATCTGAATTAGCATAGTCAGTTTAGACTATAGCAAGATAAATGTAAACAAATAAAATAAGAAAAAATACAGATTTTCCAGATTAAGAATTACGGAGAAAAATATCCCTTTATTTGTGTGTAGAAGTCACCTGGTTTTAGGTGACTTAGTGAAGTGGGCTTGGGGAAAAGTCGACTTACTACAAGAACCAGGAGACCTTCCAGGAAAGGTCCTGTGGATGTAAGGAAGATCTGGCCAAAATGTCCATTATTCCATTAAGATTGATTGAGTGATAAAGCTGTTTCTTATCCTTCACCAGTTTTCCATGTGGGTCTCTTCTAAAAAAACACATGCCTTCTTGATGAGGACAGTAGATTTTTAAGAGTATAATACATGGGATATGCATGCTCACCCTTTTTGATATTTATTTCTTTCCCTGTCCCTTAGAAACTTACATAAATCAGGGTTGTGTTAAGTTTCTAAAATCAGACTGTTGTTTTCAGTTTCACTACAGTAGGATTATTAACAATATAGCTGGAACTTACAATATGTGTTGTTGTCTTTTTCTTTGGTTTAAAAATTAACAGGAAAAAAAAATACACAGGTGAACCAAAGGGGAGAAAAAAGTGTACTCATTAGCTTTGGCTGCCATAACAAAATAGCATAGATTGGGTGGCTTAAACAACAAGAACATATTTCTCATGGTTCTAGAGGTTGGAAATCCAAGATCAAGGTGTGCTGACCTATTTGGTTTCTGGTGAGAGCTCTCTTCCTGGCTTGCAGATGTCTGCCTTCTAACTGTGTTCTCATATGGTGAAGAACAGGAGACAGAGCAAGTTCCCTGATGTGTCTTCCTCTAAGGGCACTGATCCCATCATAAGGGCCCCACCCTCATGGCTTCATCTAACTGTAATTACCTCCCAAAGGCCCCGTCTCCAGAACTTCAATGTGGAAATCGGGGGTAACACAAACATTTGGTCCATAACGGTGTTTAAATGTCTGATAGAGGAATTCATGCTTACTTAAATGTTGAGTAGAGGTACAGATTCGTAGCTATTTTTGCTTAACCTACCCTACTTTTGCCTCTTGTCCACCGTGAGATAATTCTCCAGATCACTAGATATTTGAGTGATTCTGATGCTTAATTGGACAAAGGCATTGTCTTTGGAATCTGTGCCTGGGCCGTTAGGTTCCCAGTCCCATTCTTTCAAACTCTCTTTAGCTGCTTTGCTACCTGCCAACCCCATTGTTCCAGAAAGTGTATGTGGCTGGCAACCTGTTTGTCTAAGTATCTTCAGCTACAGAGGGCATAGATGAGGACACTGGTGACATCATTTTTCTCCAAAATTTCTAAATATTTTTCCCATGATTGGCTCCCATAACTATTAATAACTTCAAAAAACCCCATAAATTTAAGGGATATGATACCCCTATGTTTCATTTAGATATTTCTTACATTTTGATTTATGAAGAACTGTTTGAAGTCCAGGATGAGAGAGAGAGTTTCAGGGTTTTATCAACTTTTAAAATATGCTCTTTTTCTCTCTCAAAAGAATTGCAAATGTTTTATAATCTACATGTATTAGCTCACCTCATCCACTTGAACAACCAACCTGAATGTGCTGCTTCTCAGAGCTAGTTAAGAACACATCAAAGTCCTAGAGGTCAACAATGACACAAGGGGGGGGGGGGGGGAAGGACAGTTCTCATGATAGTGTTTTCTATCTTATACTTTCTCCTTAACTCCGTTTAATTTCAAGTAATTTATCATTTTCCAACATGTATACATAATCTAATTTTCAATAAAATACATTGAGATGAAAAAGAAAATGTAATGTTTCCTTTCATAGCTGCAGTTACTTTAGGTCAGTAAAAGACCTAAAGGTAACAAATTTACTTTTGTGTAAATGCTTCACTAAAAATTTTAATTTCTGCTTCAACAAGCATTGAAAGAGTACCTGTTCCTTTTAGGTCTTTTGACACTTAACATGTGTGAAATAACATGAAATATATTTTCCTTCTTGTTTTTAAAATGTGTGGTTTTCAGAAAGTATATTTCATAGTCAACAGATGGACTAAATTTTTCTGATTAAGCCTGATAGAATTTTCCAAGCTCTCGTCATGACTGTTGAATCAAGAGTGCTGGAAAGACCCTGAGAAATTCAGATTTTAAAAAAGGATGCTTCTGCTTAATGCACTCTTACCTTCATTAAAAAATTGAATTTTATAAAATTATTTTAATCCCATAAATTTGATTGGATGTTCATGTAACAAGTTTGAAAAAGGTACGTGATACATTTTGAAAGAAAAGAATGTATAATACGGCACGTATTCAGGCAGATGTATTAACTCACTACATTTATATAAAGGCATACTCTTAAATGCATCATGGAAATTTATCCTCACGTCAATCCTCAAGTTGTGGAAACATTTTAAATTAGGCATAAAGTAAACACCACTCTAAAATACAGAAATAAATATCATATGGAATTACGTTCTATGTTAAGATGTTCCCCAAATATCTCATTTGAAACTGTATGTCTGAGCTGGTTTCAGGAATTTCAGCAAAATGTAGTTTCAAAATCATGGATTTTTAATCAAAAGATTGATAGTCATGAACATACCATGAGATAAATTTACTGAAAATGCCATGACTAGCCTGAAATCTATCAATGCTCAAGGAAGATGTATTGAAAGATTCTTAAAAGTAATTTGATAAATATCAACTTCTATTTGGGTAAAAATAAATATCATTCTTATTCTAGGGCAGGCTTAGTCCTTGGTAACATTCTTATAAAAGATTATTCATAGAAGATGGAATCCTTATAACATCAACAAATACCAGTTTAAAACTGGAAAATAAGTATATTCTCTGAATTCCTACCAAAAACCAGACTCTTTAATTGAATAGATATACTAGTCCTATAAACCACAGTTTTAACTTAGTTTCACTTTGCCTTTCTTAATATAAACAGTCATGCCATTAATAAGTATTATGATGTACCCACTTAACACATATGTAAGAATGCTTTCTTGCCTATCAATAAGAATATCAAGAGAGTGAAAGAAAAACCTATTATCTTTCATGTACTCTTAGCATGTCTGTGTAAGGTCAGTTAACTTTTGAAATGCAGGCTGCTGGGTTAAAAAAATGCGTTTTTAGGTGTGCATGTACACCTATATATATCTATGTGTCTATATATCTGTATCTATATTCATATGTTTGTAAAAATGTAAATGTGTATGTATCAACACATGCACGTGTATTTGCATCTTTATGAGGATGTATACATATGGATACACATACTGCATCAACTCTGTTCCTCCACAGAATCCATGCCAAGCAGGAATTCATTGGTGTAAACCTTTGTGAAGGGTAAAGGAGAAGGGAGCAGAAGTGGCAATGTTGGTCTGACATCTGTGAAAGATGAGAGGGAAGGACTGTAGCACAATTCTGAGAGATTCTTGCTAGGGTGATGGTAGTGAAGATCGTCTGTTAGAAGAGCTCCCTTATGGCTGACTCCAGTACTCCTACCAAGCACAGTCATTGGCTAGGGACAACCCAGGGAGACTGAGGCCTTGATCCCAACCCTGGGGGGTGGATCCGGAAGATGTCAGCTACCTACTCTTGGTGCAGCAGGTTGTCTCTTGAAGGGGACCTGAGTAGTGCAAGCCCAAGGCTGCCACACACATACATATGTAAATCTGTATTCTAGAATGGTGAGCCTTTCTGAAGCTGAGATTATTTGTGACCTTCTCAACTTTTTATTCGTTCCCCAGGATTCTACAGTGTTAGGTGGATTTTTAAAGAGTGATAGGCGTTTTGAAGGGAGAGGTTATGCATAGCCAAACACATTTCACATTCTTTAGCAATCTGTATAGGATAGGGATTATTATTTTTAAAATACTGTCATATTTCCAAGTTGGGTGATAGTTCGATCATTTCTTGTGCCAAAAAGAATTATCATTCTTGGAATTCTATTCAGTATTGTTGAATATCACCTTTGGTTCATTAATCACCAGAAACACACACATCAGAGTTTTGTCGATGCCTATGGTCAGAAATACTTAGACCTGAGTTTCAGATTTCAAACATCCGAGTGTACTACTTCCAATTTTGTAGGTGCAAAGATAAAGAGTGGGGTGCAGCTCCAGCAGATACATGTGGCTAGTGTCAGAAGTGAAGTATGCAAATTCCCTGTGAGGTCGCTCTAGGAGAGGGGTCAGAAGGCAGCAGAACAAAATAGCTCTTGTTATTGACTGAGTGTTAGAGCCCTGGCACCAAATTCGTATGTCAAAGCACTTCCCCAAAGTATGGAATTGAGGCCTTCAGGGAGTGAAGTCATGAGAGTGAGGCTTCCATGATGGAATTAGATGCCTTAGAAGAAGAAGAAACCACAGCTGGCTTTCTCTCTGCCATGTGAGGACACACCAAGAAAGTGGCTGACTGCATGCCAAGAAGAGAGTTCTCACCAGACTCAACCATGCTGGCTCCTTGATCTTGGACTTCCCAGCCTCCAGACCTGTGAGGAGTACACTTTGGTTGCTGAAGCCACCCAGTCTATGGCATTTCATTGTGGCAGCCCGAACTGGTCTTCTCCCTTATGTCAGAGAAGGGAGGGAGAGAAAGATGAATCAACCATTTCTGTTTGAGGGCAACTCACATCATCTGCTGAAAATGGGAATACAGAAAATTCCTGAGTCTGATGTGGTGCCAGGAGGAAAAAAAAAGCCCAGAACAGAACCATGCGATAGAAAGCCAACCTATTGACCAGTGACTTTGTCACGTCTACAGAAATAGAAGAGGAACAGGGTAGCCCATGGATGCAGATTATTGAAATCCACCGAAGCCAAGGAGCTCAGAGACCATTTTGATCAGCGGTGCTGAGAGCCCAGGGCACTGTGTGTTTGAAAACACTTTCCCTTCTCACCCACGGTACCAGCAAACAGGACCTGACTTTGAGTCGGGGTTCCTGCAAGGGAGAACAAAAGAACTGAGTCTACATTTTTCTAGCCCAGTTTGTGTTGTTCACGCACTCTCCATTGTTCTTTCCCTGGCTGGTGCTACACTTGTTTAAAGCTCAAACTTCACAGAGCCTGTGCCATTGAGTTTTTTTCCCCTGCCAAAGTGAACTGCTCAGATTTCTCCTTAAGTGTTACCAAAACCTCCTGAAGGAAAAGAGAAGTCGTTTGTCAGATATTGTTGAAGGCAAAGAGGGTCTTTCAGCTGATAGTAATTTTATTTTACAGATCCTTTATGGACTTTAAATGTGCTCCTTTATATATATATAAATCTAAATATAGTCTTAGAAAAAAATGAAAAGATAGTGATATTTGGGACTATGAAGCCACCTTTTTACTTCTGAATGGCAGAATTGCAAAAACGCAAAAATGCTGTGACAGTCTATGAAAGGTTTTAAATATATATATCTCATAACTGTTAAAATTTAAAAATGTATTCTTTCCTAGAGTAATATATTGATGTTATTTCATCCTAAACAGGGGCATTTCTAAACTTCATATAACAGTGCTTTGTGAGCTTTAGAAAGTAATAACAATAATAATAACAACAACAATAATAGCAATTCTCAGCCTTGTATTTTGTAACTAAGAAATCTGGATCATTCAGATAAAGTTCAGATATAAGCATCTGAACGTCAGGTGCTTATCCTGAACCTATCGGAGTTCACCAATCTCTTCTGCATGTGAGATGCAATTTGATGTGTGCCTAGGGTGAATTTCTTTGAGCGGTGAATAATTTCCTTGCTCTCTGGTCTTCAGTGCTGATTAGTTCTTTCTTCTTTGGCTTGTTCATACAAAGGATGCTTTGACATAAAGAAAGCCTGGAAACATCTAGAAAAAAAGAAACAGAATTACACAGTTAAAAAAAAAATCCAGAGACTTTTATTAGTGCACTTTGTCTATACATAAACCCATATATGGTTCCAAGGAACGGATGATATATTTAACTATGTGAGTTAGTTCATTTTAATTAAAGCAAATGTAGACTTTTGATCTACGGAATAAACAATCTAACAATAGGAAAAATGCAATCTGTCGAGGCATATTTGAGTTATTTTGCAGTAATTGGCTTGGCAGCAGCTTCAGTCACAGATTTCTGTTTCACAGATTGTCCCCAAATGAATAAAGGTTTGCTTTGAAATGTAATTAATATTACGTTCAGCTGCAAGACATTCTCAGGTTGTCAAAGGAATTTGAAGGAGGTAGCTGCAAAAAGTGAACAAAATAAAAGTGAAACTGGAAAGTAAATTAAGTCAAATTAATGCGCAAAAGTAAACTGGACCGATACAAAATGTCAGTGTCACGAACTAGATTTTAAGTTCACTCTCCCGTGAATATTAAAATGATGAGTGTGGCTACATAATTCACTGGGTCATCTGTTTATTAACAATGATTACCTTGTCTTAAACATGAGAGTGTGTGGGGGCCTGAGAGCAGAGATGAAGCGGGACTGAGCTCATCGGGGCAGCACTTGGGGGAGTGAGCCCCCTGAATTCAGCACCCACCCCAAGCCATGCTTCTTTTTCAACTGCAGCATCAACTGCTCACTGCAGGCCTTCAGGTAAGTATTGAATTCTGTTAGTGAAGAACATAAACACTAGTTTCATGTATTCGGATACTAATGCTTTACATCCAATACATTTCCACAATTTCCTAATGACAACCATTACATTTTAGTAGGGGCTTTGGGTCTGTACAGAACACCGAGAGTAAATAGAAACCTGGTTGCAGCTAATCATCTCCTGAGATGTCCTACAACCCTGTATATTTAAAACTCCAAGGTCCAAGATAGACCTATTATTAAATATAAGGAGTAGGAATTGCACACACTGCTGGCATCTTGAATAGCTTCCACCCCCCCCTTTTGATTAGGAGATTTGTGAACACAGTTGTATTCATTATCCTTGAAAAATTTGACTGTGGTAATTAATGTGAAAGTTAAAAAAATATAGATTGTAATGTATAAATAAGAACATATGGTTTATGAAAGAATAAGCTCATGAATTTTTTTTTCAATCTGTTCTACTGGCATTAGATTTTCAGCCTTACAATATACCATTAAAAGGTGTAATTATTTAACAAATCAGCAGAAATTTGGTATTTTTGCAGAGTAGAATTTGTATTGGAAAATTATTCTATGTTCAAACATATAGATGGTTTCCTACTCACATTTAACCCTGTCTCTTGGTGACATATATCACTCGCATTATGTCATACCAGCCTTAACCTGTCGCACCTGGAGAATTTGATAACACAAGTTTGGGAAGGATATTTTGAAAGGAAAGAAAAGGGGGAAGATTGGAAATGTGTCTTACTGTATATCCTAAATCTGGCTGGAAGACCAGCTTTTGAACAAGCTGTTATTTTCCACATGGGAGTAGCATTGCTACAGTAAAATGCCAGATTTCATCCATCATAATGTCATGGCTCATATTAAAATGTCTTCAGGGACCGAAGGGAGGGATGGGCAAAAGACATCAAATCAATTTTCAGGCAATTGCTATGGTTTTCAGAAACTAAGCCCTATGTGATAGTGTTATGGCTGCACAAAGGGAGGTTATAAATAAGGTCCATACATCAAGGGAGGAAGTAATTTGGAAAAAGAAAGCTGATTTGACTTTTGTGTGAATCTGAGCATATGGTTAGGGCACAGCTGGGTTATCATTCTATACATTCTTACAAGAGAAAAGAACCAAATCAACACTTCAGAGAAATTAGCCCCTAACCAGAGTCTTGAAACTGACATCTCTGAAACCATATATCCCTCTTGATCAGCTGATGAGGACCCACAGTTATTTTGCGTTTATTATTTAATTACAAGAAAATCTAGTCAAGCCTCATTATTCGATGACCTTGTTAGCCAAGAACTAACCTCTGTATGAAGATGTCATTTCCTCAGAGGGTGGGGAAGAAGGATTGGCTCAGTTAAGAGACCTGAAATGCAGATGGCCTTTCGTAAATGAAATTCCTCCTTCTTGGTTGAGCAGCTCATCGTTAAATTCATAAGATGCAAAGCACCACAGCCTATATTTGGCAATACTGCCTCTACTCTGTAAACAATCTGTCTTCCAAGACCTTAATCATCACTAAATAAGCCTTTCATGGAAAAATTGAAAAGACGTGGATAAGAGGGAACCTTGTGGTATTTCCATGCATTATTGTAACTGAAAACAAAGAAGTGAATAGTGTGACATGATCTTTCCAACAGAATAAAAATTAAAATCTAAGTGTCTGTGATAGTCTCATCTTCTATTGAGACTTTAATTATGACAGTATAAAAGATATCTTTCTTATAAACTGGAATCACAGTAAATCAACATATACAACAAAAATACTTTCATCACTGTTGCCAGTGCATAATTTTCGTCATCTAATTTGAGGGAATTCAGCTTTGTAAAAGTACTAATCTTCAAATGCTGAAATTGTTACATGTTGGAAGAAGCTGTGTTTCAGTTTTCTGATCATCAAAGTAAGTTAGTACATACTCCTAACCCTAATGAAGGACATACCATAGTGACATATTAATGACATATTAGTGGCCTCACAACACCAGATGCAATTATGGGAGACAGAGTGTAAAAACAGTATATTTTTTAAAACTAGAAAATGTGCAGAGATGATTAATAAGAAGCCTAATTTTTGGAGTGATAAATTACACAAAGATTGAGAAAATAAACTGCCTTAAAATTTTGCAATAAGCATCACAGCTGGAAATAGTCTAATATTCAGCTGTCCTGGGGGTGAGGGGAAAAGATGCTTTCTTTGAATTTTTTAGTTGTGCTTTGTCCACATCTAAATAAGGAATTTCAAAGACTCTCAGAGGTCAAAATCAGTCAAGGAAGTCCAAATAGTTTTAAGTCAATGTAGATGACTCTTTTAACAAGATATAAACAAGGTTCTCTTATCAAAAAAAGTTTGATGCACCATTAACATTAACGTGGTTCTTGCTGTTTAATTATGTAGTCATTTGATTCTCAATTTTAGTAGATATATGCAATGTGGTTTTAGTGTTATGTCCAACAGAATAAGTTTGTTCAACGTGTGTGTGTGTGTGTGTGTGTGTGTGTGTGTGTGTGTGTGTGTATTAGCAATACAACACACGGAGTTAGCTTAAGTGAGTCATTGATTTATGTCAGAAGAGGAATGGTAAAGAACACAGCTATTTTGTAGAAGCTCTTGATAAAATTCTCTGACCAGAGTGAGAGTAAATCAATCAAGGACCTCACTATTGGTTTATAATTTTATTGGAATGATCATTCTAAGCTTTCCATGGATACCATGAGACTTGTAGATTGCTGGAGCTACCACCATCTTAAACATTCACTTTTTGGCCTTAGTTTCTTAAAACACTGAAGGAAGCATTAAGCCAAGAAGCACTGCAGAGTAATGTTTTGTAGGTAATTGCTTTCCAAAAATGATGAATCTTGATGTGAGTTGAGAGCATTGTTTCTGTTTTTATATTCCACCATTACTTTGTCATTTTTAATTAATATACACATACAATAATATAATGTTTACTCCTATATCATAGGATTCATTCATTTAGCAAACAGTTGTTGAGAGTTTGCTATGCAAGATCTAAGTGCTGGGGCTACCAAAAAGAATGATGAATATTATTATTATCATTGCTGAAATGTATTGAGTATATCAAGCACTTTCCATACCAAATTCACTTAATACTCATAAGAACACTATAGGTTAATAATTTCTATAATCCCCATTTTATAGATGGGGGAAGTGAGCCTTTGAGAGCTTAGATGGACCTTGCCTAAGGCAACAAAGATGACAGCTTGGAAGGTAAATTCAGGACTTCCTGACTCTGAATGTTTGGCCATCTGAGCTCTCAAGGAGCCATATGTCATGAGATAAAGGTTATAAAAACAATATATCATTCAAACTGGAGCATCTTGGAAGACATAGGGAACAAAAAAAATCACATTGAAGGTGGGTCATGAACTTTTGAGGGAGTTTTCATAACATCATCACTGACCTATCTCAGAGAAAACTCCACAAACCCTGCTAAGCTTCTATTTTTTTCACCTGCGCTTGGAGAGTGAGCCCCCCTGAATTCAGCACCCACCCCCAGCCATGTTTCTTTTATGTCTTCATTGTTGAGAAGAATGTTGGGTGTGTGGCTAAGATCCCTCAAGTGTCTTTACGACGAGTAAAGAACAGTTGTAATTCCTGGCATAAGAATTATCCTCCTATATCATAGTCCATTTCAGTATCAGGACTCTGCAATTTCTCTACCCCCAACACACGTGATACTCACCTCAGTGGAGATATGCTGCGTCCTGCACAGATTTAAACATACAACTTTTCTTCAGACCACAAAGTAACCGCTCCTAACTGCACCCAAACATGGCTTGCTGCCTATGATTTGTTTTAATAAGCATGTATTCTGTTGATCAGTAACACAGCCACTCGAATAAGGAACTTTGAACTTGGAATCAACACCAAAGGAAACTGTAACAATCACCCAGACCATGGCCTAAATCAAACATTATATTACTGTCATAGATAAAATTCAAGGTAGGTAGGTGGGTTGTTTAATTGGATGATTTGGGAAATTGAAAAATGCAGCTAAGCAGTTAAGAAGTCAGGGGATCTGGAGTTCAATTGTCGGGTTTGGATTTTGGCTTCATTGTTGGCTAGCTCTGCATTTTGGATAAATTCACCCTAACCCTCAAATTTCTTAATGTGTAAAGTAGGAAAAAGAATAGTCTCTCTCTCTCTCACACACAGTTGCTATGAGAATTAAATGAGATAACCTACATAAGCCCTTTAGATAAGTGTCTGGGATTCACTTAACACTAAAAAAATGGGAAAGTAGTTAGCTTTTGTGAACCAGCGACTTAGGCTAAAAGTTGTAATATCTGTACTTATCTAGCTATATATACTTAAAATGGATGGCTCCAAAGCTGAGAATCAGAAAACATCCTACAGGCAGCAGAAGGAATCAGGAGAGTGGATTCAGACTGCCATGTGATATTGTTTGTGCCAGTTAGGAATTTGAAAATTAAATGTTTTCCTCCTATGAAAATTTTATTATTGTTTTGTCTCTTTTGCATGTTTTTCTTCATTGAAGTTTCCTTTTTCTCCCCCATTCTCTTATCTCTCTCTTTCCATGTCTTTCCATCACTTCTTATATCTTCCCTCCCTTCTCTTGTCCATCCTTTTGTTTGCTTCCTCTTGTCTGCTATTTCTTACTACAACTGTATTCTTTACTCTTATTCTCTATTTTTCCTTATCAACTTATTACCCTTCTTTTTTTTTTTTTTTTTTGCCTTCTCTCTGTTCTTGCTTTATTCTGTTGTAATATTCTTCAACTAACCCTTTTCCTAGTTCCTTGTATTCACAAATATAGTCAACCATGTAAAGGACTTTGACCCTCTGGGGGATGGACAATACTTTTCAAGTATTAACTAACATTAATACCTGCTTGCCCTTCATTCACTTGTATCCCAGAGTTGTTTTTGTTTGTTTGTTTGTTTTTGTTTGTTTGTTCTTTCCCATTTAGGACACTGTGGAATGAGAGAGCAAAAAAAGTGAGAAATTTTGTGCTTTTAGGTTCAAAAATTTAGATCCAGTAGTAAAATAGGGAAAAGTTGAATGTGTAGCCTTTGAGTTCTGTACAAGAAGCTCCATGCTGAGGGAAAAGAGCAATAGCTAGAGAAAGAATACTGTTGGAAGCCAGTGTGGATGATGAAGGTGACTCTGTCATTTCCCTATCTTTTTGGTATGAGAAGATAGAAGGTTAATAGATATTCTTTAAATATGGAGATCCAAGAGTGGAAGAGATTATATTTGCTTTCCATTTGGAAATCTGGAGGCAGCAGCTTTTTACATGTGCCCCGCACCACTGTGGGGAAGTAGTCACTACATTGGATGCAGAGACAAAGGCATTGAGAGCCAAGTCATAATGTGTGTGGATATTTGAGCAGCTAAATATTTCTAGTGTCTGCATAGACAAGGAAGGAAGGAAGATAGATACATCGAAAGAAAGAAGAGCCGTAGATCCAAAGGGTTACCAAGTCTATGAAGAGAGGATTTTAAAGGGTGGGCTGTTCATTCAGTGGGCACGTCAGGATTTGTAAACTTAGATGCTGTGGCTATTGGTTCTAATAAAGACCATAAGGGAACAATTACACATCTCAGTGAGAGCTAACACAGGATGGATCAAGGCCATGCAGTGTTGTTTTTCCCCCCATGAGTGTTTTCACACTGCATAAACCCCTGAGGTTAGAATTGATCCTAAGGAGAAACGGATATGGGAGGAACATTGCTGAATATGATGGCAGTTACCTAAAAGTGCCCGGATTAAGTTTTAGCCATGTACCTGGAATGGAAACTCTAAGTGGAAATTAATGCAGTTGGGGTCACACCAAGCTTTTCGACTTGAGAAAAGAAACATACCTACGTGATATTTCCCATTCTCCTATGTCTGCATCCGTTCACAATATTGCTAGCATTAATATTATAATAGGTGTTTACGGCATTCATCCATTTAGTATGGCTTTTGGAATCAAATAGACCTGACTTCAAATTCCTATTCTATTCCTTGCTAACTGTATGACCTTGGGACAGATACTTATCATTTTCAAGCTCCACTTTCCTTCTTTATAAATTACGGATAATAATATGTAGCATAATGATGGGGAAGAGCGTGGCAGCTTACAAATTGTGGCACTTACTAAATGGTGGCGCATATTAATAATATTATAAGCATGTGTAATTTGCCATTTTCCAGATTGATAAACACAAATCATAAATCTGATTTCTTTTGTAAACGTTTGTCAACAACACAAAGTTAGTGTATTTTAGTTTGAGTGATCAACATAGTTTTTGCATGCAGTTACTTTCAGGATAAATTAATTATTATAGTAGATGTATTAATTATATAATTAATATAGTAGAACTATAGAACCATTCCAGGCACACAAAGGTGTATATCCTTCCTAAGTTTAGGAAGCCTTTGCAACAAGGAAAATGTGCAGCAATGGGTCAAACACAAAAAGAATTATGGGGTGCCTGGGTCCCAGCTCTTGCCTTTGGGTCAGGTCATGATCTCACGGTTGCTGGGTTCAAGCCCCATGTAGGGCTCTGCGCTGGCAGTGTGGAGCCTGCTTGGGATTCTCTCTCACTCTCTCTCTGACCCTCCCCTGCTCATGTGCTCTGTCTCTCAAAAGAAATAAATAAACTTAAAAAAAAAACACACAAAAAGAACAAGATCACGGCATCAAGGAATACAGAATAAATATGTGTTGGAAAATTTATTATTTTCTGAATATTTATACAAAAGCGGTTTTTATTATTTATTTTTAAGGCTGTAATACTTAAAATAGTTTAAAGAAATTAACTCCATTTGTAATATGTTAAAATGTGCTATTATAAGAAAGATTATAGAATCACAAAAAAAACAAGTTTCTACTCCAGAATATTTTCACCCTTAATAAAGCAGAAACATTTTTATGTAATTGTCCAGAATCATGTATTTTCCTACATTTTAGATTTGTATAATTTGTTGCAGTTTTTAAATGAGGTTTTATATTGTTATTTTTCTGTGTAAGGTATATTTGAAATTCATACATTTAAGTGTTTGAAACTCACATGTTTTTCTTAAAGTAAAATGAAAATTAAGCTGTAAATCAAATTACTGAATGAAACTACTCCACTTAATTGGTAAACCATTTAAATCTTCCCTATATTGAATATATTGGTATAGTTTTCATCTACAGATTGTAACAATAACTTATTTTTAAGATCTTGACTAATATAATCCCCATCCATATCTATGTTTCAGTCCTAGAAAAGATTGATTTGTGCAGTATCTGAATGCATTTGTCTTCATTATTAGAAAGATATTGGTTGCTCTGATAATCATTTTAGGGAGGAAGATGTTTTATCACTGAGGATGTAGCACTTTTTCTCACTATACTGAAAATCCCATGTACGAGCACCCTGATAGGTTTTACATTATAACCATCTTAATCTGCAAAGAAGCAAGAAAAAACAAGCATTACTTACATTTTCCCCAGGAAACTCAGAGTCTATATGAGAATTTATAGATAACCCTTTCCAGGCATTGTGTTGTTCTAAGGAGTGGTAAATCAGACGTGGCTTAGAGAGAGAGAGAAGATGGTTTCTCTTGGCCTGTTGATCGTTGCTTTAAAAAGTGGTATTTGTGGGTTGAAACAAATTTAAAGTATTGAAAGAGAATTACGTTGGGAAGTCTCATTAGGATTTGCATTTCATAATCACAGACTCCCTCCATCTTCAGAATTATACAAAGTCACTGTGTTTTCCTCAGCTTGATGGCCCTGCCATCTTCTGTCCTTCCCAGCAGCACCTGCATTTGGCCTGCTCCTTGCCAGCAGTTAGGGCTTACCCTTCATGTTATTAGGCAACATTATTTTGGTTAGTCTTTGATTGTACTGTTTTCTCTCTGCATGCTCCTTCCCACCTAATTTTCCATTTATTTACCCTTCAAAGGCTTCTTTATACTCACTGTTCAGACCTGCACTTGGCTGTCCACATTGGAAAGATTTATTGTCCCCATTCTATTATCACGATCATGACTTGGTGAGTAAGAGTGTATGCAGCATTGAAGCTATCACCATAGGCCTCTTAGAAGCACACATGTGCATTAAAACTGAGCAAATGCACCTAAAAATGGGTTGGTTTTGAATATTTTTAGTTTTGAGCAGCCAACTTTGATCCTACAGCTCTTAGGATTAGAGAATTTTGTACAGTGAGAATTTTTCTTTTAGCCCATTGACTTTCTACCTGCTCAAATTTCCTAATCCTACAAAATTATTTTATTTTCTTTGACCAAACCTTTTACTCTCTATCTCATTCTTTCTAGTATCTATAGAAAAGAGCAGACAAATTTAGCTTGGATGCATATTGATTTGAAATTTGGTTCAAGAAACAAACTTTAAACCCAGGTTCAAGGTCATCATTATATGTTACTACAAGACTGTGAATTCTCACTAGAATGTAAGCTCCATGAAGGCAGGTGTTTTTGACTCATTATTTACTTGCCTATCCTCAATGCCTAGAATCTCACCTGGCATATAGTAGCTATTCAATAGAAATTTGTTCAACAAATGGATCATTCTTCTCCATAATCACCAAAACTGAAATCAAATAAATTGCACACATACAAGTTTATTATGTTCCTCAAAATTTCACTAAACAACTGCTCAAGGCTCTGTTTTAGGGATAATAAAAATTAGATGTATCTGTTTACAAACCTTACAGTCATTTTTTTTTAAATTTTTTAACGTTTATTTTTGAGAGAGAGAGAGTGCCAATAGGGGGAGGGGCAGAGAAAGAGAGGGTGACACAGAATCCGAAGCAGGCTCCAGGCTCCAGGCTCCAGGCTCCGAGCTGTCAGCACAGAGACTGACGTGGGGCTCAAACTCATGAACTGTGCTCATGACCTGAGCTGAAGTTGGGCTCTCTACCAGCTGAGCCACCCAGGCACCCCAAATTTACAGTCATATTAAGAACTGAAGACAGCATTGAACAAATGGAAGTATTTCATGGGAATCTGGTTAAAATATAATTTATAAATAAAGATTTCGTAACTTGACATGAAACATATGCATACATTTGTATATACACACAGGAAGAGTGAGTGTATTCACTCATTACCCACACTCTGCCTGAGACCAAATGAACATAGATCTTGAGCAGCTAATATGGGATAAAGAAATCTGATGAAGGAAACTTAAGTCTTCTTAAAGGGAGAAAACAAACAACTTCTATCCATACCTTTGCAGTAACTGAATGGAAGTCAGTGGGGGAAATAGGCTTCAGTACGTGGAATTTTACTGTCTAGGCACATTTTTTTCAGAGGATAACCTAATGCATTTGCATGGTAGGGTAGGAGAAAGTAAGCAAACCAGGAAAACAGTCAGCAGCAGAAAGAGAGCCTGAGTCTGGGGCAGGAAGCATCTCTCCACATGGTCAAAAGGTTGCTCCCGTAGTGCTCCATCACCTCATTTGTGACACTAAGGGTGAAGGGGACATCACAGGGCTTGCCTGAAATGCCTGGATGTCACCAATGGAGGTAACTATTAAGACTGCCTTATGTAAAGTCTGACTCTTCTAATCAGCCCTTCCTTTTGAACTTTGAGGGGTTTGTGGGCTGAAGGAATTTTATCTCCAGGACCTTCAGGGAGTGATTTATTACTCAAATTTATCCTAAACTTGTGCCAGGATCCTGATGCAGCCAGGAATTTGTGGGAGTGAAATCTCTCAAATATAGAGAATTAGTCTCTTAACTAAATTTTCTGTTGTAGTATGTTGGGATTTGTTATTTCCTTTTTGACAGTGCACTGTGAGTTTTAAAAGATAACTGTAGGGGCGCCTGGGTGGCTCAGTCGGTTGGGCGGCTGATTTTGGCTCAGGTCATGATCTCGTGGCCCGTGAGTTCGAGCCCCGTGTCGGGCTCTGTGCTGACAGCTCAGAGTCTGGAGCCTGTTTCGGATTCTGTGTCTCCCTCTCTCTCGGACCCTCCCCCGTTCATGCTCTGTCTCTCTCTGTCTCAAAAATAAATAAACTTTAACAAAAAATTAAAAAAAAAGAAAAGATAACTGTATGTTTGGCCAGAAAGTGTATTTATTTTTATACTACGTGTGTGTGTGTGTGTGTGTGTGTTTTGAAAATGCTCAGCTAAAGAGGTTATTTCAGGTTGAATAACAGTTGAAAAATGAAAACTGAAAGGGAGTCCTATTGTGAAGAAAAGACCCCTTTGTAATGAAAACACACCCTCTCGTGCCACTTAATCAAAAACAGATCCAAGAAGAATTTTCTATCCCAGTGATTCTCAATCCTGCCACCAAGAGCTTTTTAAACATACTTATTTCCAGGCCTCATCCCAGGCCAATTAAGTTAGAATCTCTTGATGTGGAGCCCAGGTAACAGTATGATTTTTAAAAGCTCCTCAATAGTTCAGACATACAGCCTGAGTTGAGGAGAATTGATCAGACCCTGTTCTCATGTGTTAAGTGTCAATGGAATGGTATTCCAGAAGTCGGTTTGTGGAGCAATATTTGTATTTGGAAATACATTTTCTCAAATGAACAGTGTTCTACATCGTGGTTAATTCCCTAGGTCTTTCCATAAAAGCCTAATTAAGCCCACTGTATCTGAAGCTTAGTACTCCACTAATGAAATTACAGAACTTAATCACCATGAATAACAGTGTTCTTGCAAAAATGGGCTCTGAATTCTAAGGGCAGAAGGATAGAAAACAGACTTTTGCCTGTAGGCCAGTCAGGAGCCCAGCTCTGTCACTCCCTGCAGACCTCCCTCCAAGGCATGAGTCCCCAAAGAGTTTGCCTCTCAAGTCCCTGCTTTTCATCCATCAGGTCGAGTTTAACCAGCCAGCTTTGCCTCCACTGCTCCAGCAGTGTTCCTTGCCAGGTGCTCCTTCCTTCTGTAGATACAGATAGAGGACCTAGTCCCCTGGCTCTCTTCGCCATGTGTGTGTGGGGGGGAGGGGGGGAGAGGGGGGGTTTGGCTGGCGTTGTTTTCTCCTCTACTCTCCCTTACTGCTTGTTAAGTAATGGGTTGTCTTCTCCTAGCAATGTGAAAGACACCAGAGATAAAATGAATTTTCCTATGCTTATTCCTTTCATCATTTTTTTCCCACTAATAAGCATCCATATACTTTACTCTTCCAGTAAAGGATACTTTTGAAAGTAAAATGGGTGTAACATAACTGTGCTGGGACAGCAGAAGTAAACTGAGACAGCTCTAGGGGAAAAGAAATGTTTGTTCTCCCTAAAAGTGAACTTTTGGCCACTCAAAAGATGGGATAAGATTCATCTGCGTTTCGTCACAGACACTGAATGCCTGCATGGCTTTAAACTAGAGTAGGAATGAAGTTGAATGGGTAGTGTTACTATTACTAAGGGAGATACGTATGAGGCAATAATAATCTTAATTAATTTTTCCCTTTGCTACACAAATTACCACTCTGATCCAGAATCGTCACTCTGCTTTGGGGTGACATTCAGTAATGAGATGTGTCGGGTGAGTAAATAGTTGGATAAGGAGAGAGAAGTCCTTACCTCATAGTAGTCTGAATAAAAGGAAATGAATTGAAAGTCCACAGGAGTTCTAAGATACAGAGACTTGTAGCCACTGAGTCACTGACAAATATGTTGGCTATTGTAGGTCAAGGGCATTCTTTTGTCAGGGATAACAGTGAGCTAGACAAAGAAACATGAGAACTCTTCATAAAACCCAAATGTTAAAAAGGGAATAAGTAGTTCTGGGACTTGAGAGCTTTTTATACCACTGTCCTTTGTTAAAAAATACCAAATTTTAATGAGCTGAGTTATGTCTACTGCTTCTTATCCAGATGCCTTCCCGTGCCTCTTCTTTCCAATTGTATGCACATGGCTGGCATCTAGTGAGTCAAACCAAGATGGCGGTATCTGGTGCCTCCAACTCAGCTGGGAGTGAGTCCATCTCTACTTATGTGGACATCTGTCAGAGGACATTTCTACCCCTTTCTGCATAGCAAAGATGGAGAGAAAGGAGCTAGGGAAATCAGTACGTGAAATGTCAACCTCATGGCACATTGATTTTTTGGATTTCCTTATTTGTCCCTCTGGGAAAATCATTCATATGACACTTGGCACAATTAGTCATCCAGCCTTATGTACTGGGATTTTGAATGCCTTCAGTTTTTGAGCAGACTGGCAATATGTCCAATATGATTGATCTTGTCATTATTTTCCTTCAGTTTGAATTTATGATCTAATGATCAATTTGATCTCTAGGGAATATTTGAAAGTGAACTGATTTACTCCTTTTTATCAGTCCCATTTTCCTATTTCAAGATATCTGACAACCAAATCAAGTCTTTTGGCCCACGTAAAAATCAATTATTAGTATTACAGAGACCAGATACTATTATTTAATATGATTAGAAATAATATATCCTTAAAAAAGTTTTCTTAATATTATGTATATTTTGTTAGATTTCTAATATCCAAATTGATAGATGCATAAAAATTACTCCAAAGGAATATTCAATTATTTAAAAATAATTATTAAACATATGCTATTTGCTGTACACTTTGAAATTTATAGATGTTTTATTTGCTCTTCATAGTCAATACCTGAAATAGCATTGTTTTTGAAGATAAGAAACAAACTCAAAGATAAGTAATATTCTACAATTATATAGCTTTAATGGCTGAGTCAAGATAAAAAAAAAACTTTCTCTTACTCAGAAGCTTGGGTCTTAACTACTCTCCTCTTTCATCCGTTGCTAACATATTTTTTTTGTAATCTTCCTCCATACATTTGTCTTTTCAATTCTGGAGAGTGCCAAAGAAATCTTATAGCCTTCAGCTGGCTGCTCCAAGAAAACTTACAGTGACTGTTTTGAAATTATTCAATCCCTGTTTGTGCTATAGAAGAGATTTTTCTTGAGCATAATGGTGATCATGTGATTTGATTTCCCCAGAATCACTACAGGATGGTCAGACTTCTTAATAAGTCTTCTGAGGAGCCAAAAAGTATGCCCTCTTATTGTCTATCCAAGTTCATCTCCTACCCCATTCCCAAAACATAGAAATATTTTTGTAGAAGTCCATGGAGTTCCTAGAACACTCTGGATTTCCCACGTTTGTACCTTGGTGTATGGTCGTTTCTTTGCTTAGAATCCATCCTTCATCACCAAACCTTTCTTGCTTGCCCAAGTACCTCCTACTCATTCTTCAAGACTAGCTTAGAGTTTATCTGTCTCCTGAGCATTACTCTAGCTAGGTACCCCGAAATAGCATCTTCCTGTCACCTGGCCTCTTCCTACAGCTGCCCTATTCCAGATCCCCAGCTTCCCTGACCTGCACATACATCCTCTGCATCTTTCTAGCCCACCTTGGCCTCTAACTGTGACACTGTGCAGTAATACTGCCTTCTTGTCTCTCTTCACCACTACATTTTTGACTTCTCAGTTGCAGGAGAAACTTCATCTAGCACAGCTCCTGGTACTTCTGTCATGGTTAATAAAAATGGAATATGTACGTAAGAGGAGAAATAATTTAAGTATGAATGTTTAGTATACTACACTCAAGAAAGAAAAGTTATTAGTCTAGGTTGAAGTTGAAACTTCAGTGTATAATATGGAATATTAATAGTTTTATAGTACCACGTTCTGCATTCATGAGCTGTTGTTACTTTTGTCCCCTGACAAACCAGTCATCTTTCATTAGACATAGACAACACTGGAAGTCAGCCTGTTTTTATGACTAAGATCACCATGAGGAGACCCTAGGGGAAATGTGGATTGTGTGAGGGTCTGCATTTCTCATGCCTAATAACGGAGACGTCATCAAAAGTTGGTCCAGTGACATGATGCTTGAGTAGTGTGATTGTGTGATGGGCATTACACAAGCTCCTGATGGATTCCTTCCAGAATCTACAGTTATTCAAGAGTGATGCAGAAGGTAGAATCAAGCAGATCCAGACTGGAGTATAGCTATACCATTTACTGGTGCTGTGGTCTTTGACAAATAACTTCTCTGTTCCCAAGGGTGTAATTACACATAGAATCTCAAAGGGTTGCCATAATGCTTAAAAAAACGAAACAGCGGCGCCTGGGTGGCTCAGTTGGTTGGGCGTCTGACATCGGCTCAGGTCATGATCTCACAGCTCATGAGTTTGAGCCTCACATGGGGCTCTGTGCTGACAGCTCAGAGCCTCGAGGCTGCTTCAGATTTTGTGTCTCCCTCTCTCTCTGCCCCTTCCCCACTCATGCTCTGTCTCTCTCTGTCTCAAAAATAAATAAACATTAATTTTTTTTTTAAATGAAACAGATTAGCTGTTACAATGACTACTTTGTAAAATTTCTCTTAGGTCCATTTTTGTCCTGCTATTTCATTGACAGGTTAATTGGATCTTCTGATACTTCTAGCTGTGGGAAGCTGTTTATTTCAGGATCATTTTATAAATCAGGGTCTAGATCCATAAGCTGCTTTGCTTTGTGGCCAAAAAAGCAAGTCACATACTGTTGGCAACTGCTTAGGGAGAGCTAAAGACAGGTTGGTGACCAAATGAAGGTTTTCTAGATTCTCTATCATGAGAAAAGGAATGAACTACATTGTCTGGGCTTGGTCAGTAGCTAACCCATTGGTTCAGATTTCACAATTCTAGCTGAAAATTTAATTTGTACTCTATCTTGGAAACTTGGGTTTCCAGCTGGAAACCTAGAAGTAAGGCCAGAAAGAATAGAGACAAATAGGTTGACTGGACCACAGGAGCAGTAGGGAAGGGGACACGGGACAATGCAGGCAAGTTGAAGCCAAATGGTGGGAAACTGACCTCTAGTAGCTACTCTTCACTGCCACCAGCCACAATGGCTGTTCTCGTTTTTATGTGACTAAATTGTGGGGAGTTTCTTGCTTCATCAGTTATCTCACTCTTACCAAATCATCAGGAGAAAGATGAGAGATGCTGTTTCAGGCAGAGGGAACAGCATGCTAAAAAGTTCTGCAGAATTAGTGAGTAATGAGTATGGGAGTATAAAAGGCCAGTGTAGTTAGGAGAGAAAGAGGGGGACACTGTGCTAGATGAGACTACTACACATGGAGCCATGAGTCAAGGTGAGTTGTCTTTACCTAATGTGAAGTTAGAAATCACCAAAGTGTGCTAATCAAGGAAGGGCTGACATGAGTTGGAGGGAGGACAGAGTGAGTGTGGAGAGGCCATTACACAGGCTATGACGGTAATTCAGGTGAGACTTTACTGTTACTTAGAGTAAGGCAAGGACAATGCTGGAGAGCAGTTGACTGTTGTGAGAGCATTTGAGAAGGGAGCATGGACAGGACTCGTGCTATGTTTGTTATTGGAGGTAAGGGTTATATTAAGAGTAACATTAATTATTGGGTCTTGCATAAATAAATGGAGAGTGGGCCCTTTCAGAAATAGGAATCTGAAAGAACACCAGGAGGTGACCAGCTTGAAGTGGGTGATTCAGGAAGTAATAATATATCTCACGTTAGATGTGTTGAGTTTGAAGTGCTTTTTAAATAACTAAGAGCACCACAACTACATTGTCAGGCATATGGTTTATGCTTAAATGAGAGTTTGGATCATGATTATAAATATGCAAGTTATCTGTGCACAGAGGGAAATTAAAGCCAAAGGCATGAAAGATAGCCCCCAAACAGGGAGAATGAAATGGAAAGGTACAAACATTTCATGTTACATAGTACAGAGAAAGCTTGACAGAGGATAGAGAATGGGTGGTTGATGAGGCAGGAGGCACCAAGAGTGAACCATACTGCAAACCAGGGACTTAAGGGGATGAGGATGTGTCAGTGCAGCCCTTCAGTTGTAGCACATGTACCACTGTTGGGAGGATGCTGGTGGGAGAGGGCGGTGGGGGGTGGGGGGGGGTGGCTGCTGTGTGTAGGGAGAAGCTCAGGATGTATGAGAAATCTCTCTACCTTCCCCTCACTTGTGCTGTGTGAACCAAAAGCTGCTCAAAAAAATAAATAAATAAATAAAGCCTTAATAAATTTAAAAATTGTAAGAGACATAAAAAAGGAAAACATTGGTTTATATAGCCAAAGTAAGAGAATGTTTTTTATTCATTCATTAAGAGAGAGAGAGAAAGTGTGCTAGTGGGGGAGGGGCAGAGGGAGAGAGAGTGTCTTTAGCACCCTCCGTGCCCAGTGTGGAGCCCAACACTGGGCTCAGTCTCAGGACTGTGCGTTCATGACCTGAGCCAAAATCAAGAGTTGGATGTTTAACAAACTGAGCCATCTAGGTGCCCCAAAAGAGTGGTTTTCAAGAAAGAGTTTATCATGTCAGTTGCTACCATGAAATGAGGTGAGGACTTAGAGATTACCTGTTGAATGGAGTCATAGTTTCAGGTGGAAGGAAAACTGAGAACGTTGAAAGATTTAGGATCAGATGTATATTTACTTGGTACCACATATTTTTGAAATCTTAAAACCTGTGTTTCCATTTTACAATACACTTGTGAAGATATTTCCATGTTGTTAAATATTCTAGCAGAGTGCTACCAAAGTTTATTAAATGCATTCCATGTTGCTGGCCGTTTACTTTGAGTACAACTTTTTGCCACTCTAAACAATCCTGTAATGGGCACCCTTGTAGCTCTCTCTTTATGAATATAATTATGTCCTTCGACTACATTTCTAGAAGTGTAATTGCTAGGTTAAAAGTTGTTGTATTTTTTAAATACAGAGTTACATAAGCACTAAGATGTTATTACCAAACCATTTTCAGGCTAAGGCTACATAGTACCCAAGTGTCTTTTCTCTGGAAAATGAAGTGAGCTTAAGTAATTTTTTAAATTGATTATCCATATTCAGATTAGTCTATCTGTGCCCCTGAGACTAGTTTAAAATGAACCATGGTATCAAACCTTACTTCCAAAAAACAATAAACTGTTAACATTTATTTCCCACTATGGCAGGAAATCTTTCAAGTTGGTAGATTGGTAGGTATAGAAGGATAGATACAAAGAGAAAGATGGATGGATGGATAATGGATGGGGGGGGTTAAGTAGATAGATGATAGACATTTAATTCTGTTAAGATTCCCTTTTATACCTTTATTATTTCTCTTTAGATGTAGAGTGAATACAGAAGAGCTAGATTATTTTTGCCTAGTACGATGAGTGAATTCTCATGTTCAATTCCAAGGAAAAATTCTAACGTATATACACCTAAGTAATGGTGATATCCCAAAAGAATGAAAGAAACATGGGATTAGCTACTATTGAGGAGAATTAGAAGGGTCTGTGTGCTCTATGGAAATCTTAAGGTTGTAAGATAAATGTCTCATGGTAATCAGAGGATTATTTGCACAAAAATTTGAATTTCATGATGTGTTTCAGATGTCATATTTCTAATCTTCAAAATAAGCTGTTGAAAAACAGAGACATGCTTTCCACTAAAAAGAATGAGAAGAAGAAATCAGAGGAGGAAGAGAATGAGAACAGGGAGAAGGACGGGAGGAGGAGGAGAGGGAGCTGAAAGGAAAGGGGACTTGTTCTACTCAAAGTACGCTAATTACAGGATTAAAAAAAAATGAAATGGCATAAGCAATTAAGCAGCACTTTTTCCAACAAGAAAGAATATGGAAGCCTCTTCTGAGAATGTATTTGTTTTCCTCAGTGGAGACCAAAGTTGAAAAGTAGGCAAGATGGCCCTCACTACCTGAATCCACACCTTTCCCACTTTGGAAGTTAACAGTTTTAATGGGAAAGCCGTTAGGAGAATAAAGCAAATAATAAGGTCCTTTGCGTGGAATGGGGATTAGGTACCAACAGCTTTTTTCCGACCACTTAAAAATGGGAGATATTTCTAATACAGCCTATCTAAAATGAAAATTGAGAAAACTTATTTTTTAAATGCCACTGTAATAAGTTGGACTTTAAGTCCTTGATGCTAATTACAGCAAAAAGATTCTGAGATGAGCTGCTGTGAGGCACATCTAGTTGATTCGTGGTAAAATGCAGTGTTTCACAGGGTATGCCTCTCATTTGGTTATCGTAAAAGCTGTGTCGGCCACACATTTTTATCTCCTTTCTTGCTCAGGTTTCAGAGTCATAAATGAAGTCCATGAGCATTCTTAACTTTGGGAAATTGTGCTTTATTGTCATCTTAGAACACGTTATGTTGTTCCACATTTTTCTTATTACTTGTTTTGATTTAGTGAGATTCCCTCTAGCTGTAATTCACACATGAGCCATAGGAAGTGTAGGGAACCACCTGTCAGGAACTTGTTTTAATTGTGTGTGACAAAAAGGACTTCCATTAAATCTTTTCTAAAGACCCTTTCCAGTGTAAAAATGATAGGGTTCTTACTCTCATCTCTTTGCAGTCTTTGTTTTTTTTTTTTAAGTTTCGCTTTTACGTACTCTTCATGAAAGATTGTGGTATATAGTTCCCAGTGTATAATAGGATTTCAGTGTGTTCATGTCCCATTTGGAGCTATAAGGTCTCACCCAACTTGCAATGGAATGGTATCCCAGGTATTTACTCAGGCGGCAACAGTTAGAATGTGGTTTCTGAATCTTACCGTATGTGTACGTTGCATGTACTAATATATATATTATAAGGAAATGTGATTGCTAGTCCTGTAGCTCCAAATCAGCTTGGTTACTATTCTGATTACTTATTTCTATATTGATACGGTTATAAAGATATTTGATTTATATTTTGCATTTCCTTCAAAGGACAAGCTTACTGTGGTTTAAATTGTCATTTTCAGTATGAAATAAAAATAAATTGCTTGTCTTTCATCTGTACATTCGTCTTGTGAACATTTGCTGGCAGAGAGAGACTTCCTCACAGAGCGAATGGGCCTTGGTCTGCTTCCAAATAATATTCTGTGCAACTGAATTTGGTTTCGTAATTTCAAACAGAACAGAAATTAGATGAATCTTATCTTCCCTATTCTGAGAAAACTAAATTTGTTAATCCTCTGCACAACAGAGTTAAATCGAAAGATTCAGATTTGGAGAAATTATAATTCTAGTGTCTGGTAACCCATTCTTCCTGATTTCCTCCTCCGCTATGTTACTGTCATCTTAAGTGACCTGAAGTAAGGAATATAAATGCGTCATTTCCCCTTTAGTAAGTGAGTATTACTACAGGGGTTTGTATAAATTGTTAATTTGTTGAGAACCTTGTGCGGGAAGGGTGCTTTAAATTACATTTATTATATAATCAATTTTGAAAAAGTCAAGGATATTTCCCAGCGCTGTGTTACATGTATCATTTTTTTTTCTCCTCGTCTATCCTGCCAGCTTGTTTTATCCCATTATCCATCTTAAAGGAAGACATCAGTGGGAAAGTAGTGTAAAAAATAGAAAATACTCCACAAGTGAAAACTTTTTTTTTAGTATTACTGATTCCTGAGTATTATATAATTATTTTTTAAAAAAAGACTAATAATGCCTTTCAGAAAAAAAACATAGTAAATTTAGGAGAAGATTTTCATTAAAGGACGTTTCTCATCCAATATCTCCTTTGGAAAATCAGACCTTCATGGAGGATGGGAGTATCATCTTTATACTAAATATCCAGCCCTAGTGGTCACTTTGGTAAATCGCAAGGGGCTCTGAATGTGGCTTTCCCAACTATTTAAGCCCAAGGTCAGTGGCATTGGAATGTGCATCCTGAGTGACAGGCAGGAATGAGGAGGACATTGGAGAGGCTCTAGGAGGCATTCACCCAGCAACAGCCCCCTTGTCTGCATCATGGCATCTGTAGAAGTGTGTGACTGTGTCATGGGTAGAGTAGTAGCAATTATGGACTGTGCACGGTCACTGCAGTGTGCCCCCACCATGTCCTTTGTCTTTGGGAAGAAGCCCTCTCCTTACAAAATCAAATAGCTCCTTTCCATTTTCATGTCATGTTAACCTCCCAGGAGTGTTTGCTGCTTTCAGTCGCTCCCTGATCACAAAGCGCCACTTTCCTTTGCTTTTCAGACAACACAGCCTCCTGACTTTGCGCCTAAGTCTACCACTGCCCCATCCCAGGATCTGTGATCCCCTGACCCCACGCTCCTCCTTTGCAACCTCACACCCACGGAATAGGCAAGAATGCTGCTAATAACTCCAAAACACACTTGCAAGCCCTTTTCTCCTGATGGACCCACCCTTCCAACTGCCCGTCCACTCTGATGTCCTGCAGGCACCGCAGACTCGTGGTGCCCGTGGATCTTGTCCTTTCTGCATTTCAGCACCAGCTCATCTCCTCCCGCATTCAGTGTCCAAGTGAACTCCCTCCCTCACGGCCTGACAGCACAGGTGGTCGTCTTTGTGATCTCCTTCTCCACTGACCACCTCCACCAGGCTGTCACTGAGCACTGTCACTTCTTCCTCCTAAATTCGCCTGGAAGGCAGATCACAGGCAGAGCTCTGGAGCAAGACTTCTTGGCTTCAGACTCAGCGTTAGCCTTTTGGGAATGCCTGAGTTTGAGCTGATTTGCTCTTTAACTTGAATTATTTCAACTTTAAATAGAAAAGGAGTACCTGTATTATAGGGTTTGTGTGTGCAGGGCTGGGGGGTGGGGGTTGCTGACAATTTGATGAGACAGGGCAGGAAAAGTGCTTCGTCTAGCCTGCAATAAATAGGCACGCATGTGAGCTCTTCTTCTCTTTTGGCCCCACCCTGCATCCTGCCCTCCCCTGCCTCCTCCTGAGGCCTTTTTCAGGAGGGTCACTTCAGTTGCTTCCCCATTGACGTCCTGCCTAAAATCTCCTCCAGGATCCAGTCTGTGCCGCACCCTGCAGACTGATTGTTTTCTTTTTTTTAAACCATTTTTTTATTTATTATTGAGAGACAGAGCATTAGCATGGGAGGGGCAGAGAGAGGGAGAGACATAGAATCTGAATCAGGCTTCAGGCTCTGAGCCATCAGCACAGAGCCCGACGAGGGGCTCGAACCCATGGAGCACGAGATCATGACCAGAGTTGAAGTCGGCCACTTAACCAACTGAGCCACACAAGCGCTCCTGATTGATCTCTCTTAAATACAAGGACGTTTGTATACTTCCCTGCTTAGTACCCTTCATTTACTTTCTATTGCTTCTCAGATTCTCACCCAGGTGCATGAGACCCCTCAACACTTGACACTTAAGCTTCACCTTGGTTCTGCTCCTCAACTGTCCTGAAATTTCAGCTCCTGGGATTCACAACACTCCCTGTCTTCCTGATCCGTGCACATGCCCTTCTCTACGTTAAGAACATTCACTCCATGTTCTTAGTCACCAGGGCCCATCCTGCCTGCCCTTCCTCTGAGTCCTTTTCCCCAATTTCACTTAGATGCCCCTGCTGTGTGTTCTCACAGCACCGACACTGATCAGAGCATGCGTCTTCTGTTTCTGAGATCTTCTTTGAACAATCTCTCTCCTGAGACTGTTCTGTCGGCTTCTATCCTGTGTGCTTAAGACTATGCCTCATACAAAGCAGCATTATCTTATGCAGAATAAATGGGCTCCGGTGGTAACACATGTTTGCAGCCTTCACTGGGGTCTCGGAGACAGAATTTCTGGAGATGGGTCTCACCGGTGTCCCCAGGAACGTATATGGGCTGGCTGCCAGCAACATAGATTCCTTGTGCCCTGTGTTTTGGCCCTTATTTTATTTTGCAAATGAGGAAACTGAGCAGAAAACTTAAGTGACTTTGAATCATTCACCTAACTGGAGGACAGTTCTCTTTGCACTAGTTTACTTCATTAGCAAGGAGACAAAAACAAGGAAGCATAATTGACCTAGTAGGCTTGCAAAATCTGAGGAACCAGGAGCACCCGACGAGCAGACTCAGACCCGAATGACTGTGTGTGGGTGATGAGGAGCCTGGCAAACCAAAGAGTCAGAAGCACCAGCAGCATCCTGTCCCGAAAGCAGAAAGAAAGCAGGAACACTGTTGCCAAACGCAGCCGCCCTTACGAGCACTGAGGGAGGGAGAAGAAAACATCAGTGTTTTCAGCAATAACAACACATGTACAGGAACAGCACTGACACAAATATGTCAAAAACACAAGTGTTTAAAAGGCATTTTCCTCAACAGAGTACTTTTATATGCTTTAAATAATCCTTAAGTATAACATAAGAGTTATGCATGAACTACACATTAGGTATTTTTCCTTAAAACCCCTCAAACTGGATTTGAGGACAAACTCTGCATTTTTTATTACTTAACTAGAAGAGAATATTTTAGATATTTTTCAGCTTCGTTAAACATCAGCTCTGACTAAAAAAGTGTATGCCTAGGTGGGTGTTGATTAATGGTGCTAAGAACACTTTGTGTAGGATTTTATGCTAATTACCCTTTATACCCTAACCCATGTCAGTTTTAACAATCTAAATTAGCATTTTCTCCTAGGACTCAGGGAATGTGAGAATTGTGAAATTGGCTCAGTAAGCTGAGTTAGCAGTGAGAAAATTGAGATGTTCTCTATTTCTATATTAACATCTGCTGCTTGTTCAAAGTGTGATCCTTTCAAAATGATGAAGATGTTGGGGGGAAATGAGAGAAGAGAGGTATGGCATACTTTATATTTAAAAAAAAAGACAAACTAATATTTAACATTGTCCTCAACAGTTTCAGGTAATCAAGGCTGGGATAATGGGTTTTTGATAAACATTGTGTGAGAAATTGATTGCATTATTATAGACAAAACTATTTTAGCTTCTTTGTTATTTTGGCACCTGCATAATAGAAAACACTGTACAAGACATTTGGTTATGGAAAAACATCAGATTACATTCCAGTAAAAGTTAACTTTCATTCTGTTTATTTTTGAGGTAGTTTAGACAGGAAACATAGGCATTTCCAAATGGTTCTTTTTTAACTAAAATACCAAATCTCTTCAAGAAGGAAGATTTGTAATGAACTATTTTGGAAGATAGGATGTGACCTTAGACATGTAAAAATCAGACACAATAGTTGTAAACTGTATGGGGAAGAATCTTTATCCATCACCCGATTGATCTTGTCCAGGTTTGTGAACTTGTTCAGTTTCTTGTCCTAATCATAAACTTTATATTATTTTTTTTTAACGTTTTAAATTTATTTTTGAGAGAGAATGCGAGCAGGAGAGGGGCAGGGAAAGAGGGAGACACAGAATCCAAAGCAGGCTCCAGGCTCTGAGCTGTCAGCACAGAGCCCAACGCGGGGCTTGGTCCTACAAACTGCGAGATCCTGACCTGAGCCGAAGTCATACACTTACCCGACTGAGCCAGCCAGGTGTTCCCTCCTCATAAACTTTAAAACCTAAGATAATACACAGCAATGTGAAGGTGACACGTTATTGGAAACAAAACACGTCAGTTTCAGTTAAGTATTTAGTTGCTATCAAGTAGAGCCAAGTACTTGCTTTGTTTGTACACACAGTTGGTGAAATCCGAACTACAGAATAATTCCCAGTTCACAGTTAAATGTGCCCAAAACTCCTGACTTGTTCCCAGTTCCAAGTACCGTCACTGCCGATGGCAGCTGATACCTGAATGCCGTGTGATTTGGATCATTAATTCTAGTTTTTCCAGCATTCTGGTGAATACTCGAGTGAGGATCGAGACTTCCCTATAATCTCTCCAAGTTCTAGCATTAGAAACAAATGTTTTAGAAGAAATGGCTGCCTCCCAAGACCCGAGTGTTAAGTAAGGGCTAAGTGAAGCCACAGAGAAACCCCTACGGGCGCCTGTCTGCTCCTCAACATCTCCCGGAGCACCTAGTAACTCATCGTGGATACAGAGGGCGCGGTCTGCACCCAAGGAGGGGCGGGCGGAGTTAGCATAGCTCAGGTGTGTTACATTGTGGCATCCCTTGTTTGTCATCCCTTCTCAGCACATGGCCTGCTGGCTCACTCCTCTCCATGCCCTTTACGGTTGCAATTCCCCCTTCCCCTTTCTAATCACCTTCATAAATCCCAGTGTTGAGTTCATCGCCCGGTGGACTGTCACTGTACAGGAAATTTAGGCCACACGAAAACATTTATTTCAAGACCAATTTGAAACACTAAATATGAGTTTGTGAGGAGGGTAAAAGCAGCTACAGTATTTTAGGAGCATATTAATCTATAAAAATCTCACTTTAGAATCACATTTCTGCTATGTTACACTTGGCAACTTTTTGTTTGGGTTTTATTTTATTTTATTTTTTTACAGTTTTGCATTATTTTTGCCTGATTATGTGATAATTTTTGCAAACGTAAAGCTTTACGTGCTCTAGTATTGCCTATTTATTCAACATCTCTAATATTTCACAGGGTGCTTTTTAATAAATTAGCATATCATGGCCATTGTTTGGCCATCTTTATAGTGTTTTTATTGCATCTAATTTATATTCCAGCCTTACTGATTCCCAGCTTGTTTTCAGCACAAGTTCCACCGCTTAACTCCTGTTTGGAAGGCACTTTTATAGAACATTAAAAATATCTTACATTGTAATAACAGAATGTTCAAATGATAGCACAGTAATCACCAATGTAACTCAGAAATTTTGATATTGTTAACAGGATTTTTACAAGCTACTAACCATGGATGTTACACAGAATTTCCATTTACCAAGTAACACAGACCACAAAAATGTAGGCACAGCTAATAATTAGCTGTGAAATATGCAATGCATACTTTTTTTTTAATTATGGAGTTTGCATTTCAAATGAGTCGATAAAATGATTATATCAATATTTTACAAAATATTTCATATTTGCCTGGTTCAAAACATATAAATATGGCCATACAATTTTTAGCACAAACAATATATCCTATCACGAAATCGTGCCCTGTTAGGAAATGTACAGCATTTTTCAACCCACCCCACAGAACAGAAATCCGTAATGCATTCAGTTTTATTCCCAGTGACATCAGGCTTTTGGAATCAGACAGACACGGGCTGGAATCTACTTTCTGCCCCTTTGTAGCTTAGTGGGCAGGGACAGTTACTTGACCTGAGTGTCACATCATCATCTGTCGAGTGGGCACGGAGTCCTCAGGACTAAATGAAATACTGGTGATGGTCATAAGAAACTGTGCAGAACACCTATCACTGTACCTGGCACGAGGGAGGTCCTCTCATGCCTTTTCTCTTCCATGAGCTGCTGCTTCTGCTCCCAACGCCAGTCTCCTCTTCTGTCTACGCTTCCCCGCCCTTTCAGCCAAATGTTTGTTTCTGTTTCATCTGTGTGCTCTTCACCCCCCACCCCCATATTTTATCTACTTTCTGGTCCAGCTCATCTACTCTTAAGACTTCAAAGAGTAACTGTGCCCATGATTTCTGAAACCATGTCTCTGGCTCACGTATTTCTCAGTCATCAGTCTTTAATTTCTGAAGCCTCTCGGACATATCGCTGGGTTTCCTTTCTGTATCCTAAATCCAAGTAAGTTAATGTTATCTCGATTCCATATATATAATGAGACAGGAACACTATGAATCACTCTCCCAAATATCACTTGAGCCCATCTCCCCACTTCACCACCATTACTGCCGTGCTAATGAACAGTCCCTCCCTTCCGGTTCCTTCCGGCACCTTCCTAAAGGCCTCCCTGACACCTCACTGTGCACCCTCTTCAGAATCACTTCACAGTATGATTCACCTTCTTACAGTGCGAAGAGAGCCATACACTCCCCTGACTTAGTCCATCTTGTTGACCTCTTCATTCCTTTTATGATAGGATTGGATCTCCATGTTGTGATGTCTGAGACCCTTCATACTCATTCTTCAGTCTGTGCCTTTGCTCATTCCTTTTCCTCTGCCTGGAACATGCATTCTCCCCTTCTCAGCCTTGTAAATTCATGTCTGTATTCAGAGACTCAGGTCAGGTTCTTTCAAGAGCCATGCTTAATACTCCACAGGCAGAACGGCGCTCCTTGGAATCTTACACGTTCCATAATTACAGCATTTAGCTATTTGAAAGAGATGTGTGGCAAGCAAA